>NW_027193963.1:125000-200000 GCF_032444005.1 Ranitomeya imitator | reverse complement strand
ACCTTTACTTTCAAAGCGTCATGTCAAGGCTCGTCTACAGTTTGCTCATGATCACTTGGAGGACTCAGACTGACTGGTTCAAGGTTCTCTGGTCTGATGAGACCAAGATCGAGATCTTTGGTGCCAACCACACACGTGATGTTTGGAGACTGGATGGCACTGCATACGACCCCAAGAATACCATCCCTACAGTCAAGCATGGTGGTGGCAGCATCATGCTGTGGGGCTGTTTCTCAGCCAAGGGGCCTGGCCATCTGGTCCGCATCCATGGGAAGATGGATAGCACAGCCTACCTGGAAATTTTGGCCAAGAACCTCCGCTCCTCCATCAAGGATCTTAAGATGGGTCTTCATTTCATCTTCCAACAAGACAACGACCCAAAGCACACAGCCAAGAAAACCAAGGCCTGGTTCAAGAGGCAAAAAATCAAGGTGTTGCAGTGGCCTAGTCAGTCTCCTGACCTTAACCCAATTGAAAACTTGTGGAAGGAGCTCAAGATTTAAGTCCACATGAGACACCCAAAGAACCTAGATAACTTGGAGAAGATCTGCATGGAGGAGTGGGCCAAGATAACTCCAGAGACCTGTGCCGGCCTGATCAGGTCTTATAAAAGACGATTATTAGCTGTAATTGCAAACAAGGTTATTCCACAAAATATTAAACCTAGGGGTTGAATAATAATTGACCCACACTTTTATGTTTAAAATTTATAAAAATTTAACGGAACAACAAAACTTTTTGGTTTGTAAGATTTATGCATCTGTTAATAAATCCTGCTCTTGTTTGAAATTTGAAGGCTCTAACTTATTTGCATCTTATTAAACCTGCTAAATCTGCAGGGGGTTGAATACTACTTGTAGGCACTGTATATACAGTATGTAATGCCATGGATGAGGCCAGTATGCTGAGTCGCTCCTCCTATACATATATATATATATATATACACAGTATATAATGCCATGGATGAGGCCAGAATGCTGAGTCGCTGCTCCTATACATATATATATATATATATATATACAGTATATAATGCCATGGATGAGGCCAGTATGCTGAGTCGCCGCTCCTATACATATATATATACAGTATATAATGCCATGGATGAGGCCAGTATGCTGAGTCGCCGCTCCTATACATATATATATATATATATATATATATATACAGTATATAATGCCATGGATGAGGCCAGTATGCTGAGTCGCTGCTCCTATACATATATATATATATAGTATATAATGCCATGGATAAGGCCAGTATGCTGAGTCGCTGCTCCTATACATATATATATATATATATATATATATATATATACAGTATATAATGCCATGGATGAGGCCAGTATGCTGAGTCGCTGCTCCTATACATATATATATATATATATATATATATATATATATATACAGTATATAGTTACATAGTTACATAGTTATTAAGGTTGAAGGAAGACTATAAGTCCATCTAGTTCAACCCATAGCCTAACCTAAAATGCCCTAACATGTTGATCCAGAGGAAGGCAAAAAAAACCCATGTGGCAAAGAGTAAGCTCCACATTGGTGAAAAGAATTCCTTCCCGACTCCACATACGGCAATCAGACTAGTTCCCTGGATCAACGCCCTATCAAGGAATCTAGTGTATATACCCTGTAACATTATACTTTTCCAGAAAGGCATCCAGTCCCCTCTTAAATTTAAGTAATAATCACTCATTACAACATCATTTGGCAGAGAGTTCCATAGTCTCACTGCTCTTACAGTAAAGAATCCGCGTCTGTTATTATGCTTAAACCTTTTTTCCTCCAGACGTAGAGGATGTCCCCTTGTCCCTGTTTCAGGTCTATGATTAAAAAGATAATCAGAAAGGTCTTTGTACTGTCCCCTCATATATTTATACATTAAAATAAGATCTCTCCTTAGTCTTCGTTTTTCCAAACTAATTAGCCCCAAGTGTAATAATCTATCTTGGTATTGCAGACCCCCCAGTCCTCTAATAACCTTGGTCGCTCTTCTCTGCACCCGCTCCAGTTCAGCTATGTCTTTCTTATACACCGGAGACCAGAACTGTGCACAGTATTCTAAGTGTGGTCGAACTAGTGACTTGTATAGAGGTAAAATTATGTTCTCCTCATGAGCATCTATGCCTCTTTTAATGCATCCCATTATTTTATTTGCCTTTGTAGCAGCTGTCTGACACTGGCCTCTGAATATGAGTTTATCATCCACCCATACTCCCAGGTCTTTTTCATTGACGGTTTTGCCCAGAGTTTTAGAATTAAGCACATAATTATACATCTTATTACTTCTACCCAAGTGCATGACCTTACATTTATCCCCATTAAAGCTCATTTGCCATTTATCAGCCCAAGCTTCTAGTTTACATAAATCATCCTGTAATATAAAATTGTCCTCCTCTGTATTGATCACCCTGCAGAGTTTAGTGTCATCTGCAAATATTGAAATTCTACTCTGAATGCCCCCTACAAGGTCATTAATAAATATGTTAAAAAGAAGAGGGCCCAATACTGACCCCTGTGGTACCCCACTGCTAACCGCGACCCAGTCCGAGTGTGCTCCATTAATAACCACCCTTTGTTTCCTATCCCTGAGCCAGCTCTCAACCCACTTGCACATATTTTCCCCTATCCCTATTATTCTCATTTTATGAATCAACCTTTTGTGTGGCACCGTATCAAAAGCTTTTGAAAAGTCCATATACACTACATCCACTGGGTTCCCTTGGTCCAATCCGGAACTTACCTCTTCATAGAAACTGATCAAATTAGTCTGACATGAACGGTCCCTAGTAAACCCGTGCTGATACTGGGTCATGAGGTTATTCCTCCTCAGATACTCCAGTATAGCGTCCCTTAGAATGCCCTCCAGGATTTTACCCACAGTAGAGGTTAAGCTTACTGGCCTATAATTTCCGAGTTCAGTTTTTGTCCCCTTTTTGAATATTGGCATCACATTTGCTATACGCCAGTCCTGTGGTACAGACCCTGTTATTATGGAGTCTTTAAAGATTAAAAATAATGGTCTATCAATGACTGTACTTAATTCCTGCAGTACTCGAGGGTGTATCCCATCCGGGCCCGGAGATTTGTCAATTTTAGTGATTTTTAGACGCCGCCGCACTTCCTGCTGGGTTAAGCAGGTGACACTTAATGGGGAATTTTTATCACTAGACATTTTGTCTGCCATGGGATTTTCTTGTGTAAATACTGATGAAAAAAAGTCATTTAGCATATCGGCTTTTTCCTCATCCTCATCCACCCATATAATCCATATAATGCCATGGATGAGGCCAGTATGCTGAGTCGCTGCTCCTATACATATATATATATATATATATATATATACAGTATATAATGCCATGGATGAGGCCAGTATGCTGAGTCGCTGCTCCTATACACATATATATATATACAGTATATAATGCCATGGATGAGGCCAGTAAGCTGAGTCGCTGCTCCTATACATATATATATATATATATATATATATACAGTATATAATGCCATGGATGAGGCCAGTATGCTGAGTCGCTGCTCCTATACACATATATATATATACAGTATATAATGCCATGGATGAGGCCAGTATGCTGAGTCGCTGCTCCTATACACATATATATATATATACAGTATATAATGCCATGGATGAGGCCAGTAAGCTGAGTCGCCGCTCCTATACATATATATATATACAGTATATAATGCCATGGATGAGGCCAGTATGCTGAGTCGCTGCTCCTATACACATATATATATATATACAGTATATAATGCCATGGATGAGGCCAGTAAGCTGAGTCGCTGCTCCTATACATATATATATATATATATACAGTATATAATGCCATGGATGAGGCCAGTATGCTGAGTCGCCGCTCCTATACATATATATATATACAGTATATAATGCCATGGATGAGGCCAGTATGCTGAGTCGCTGCTCCTATACATATATATATATATATATATATATATATATATATATATATATATACAGTATATAATGCCATGGATGAGGCCAGTATGCTGAGTCGCCGCTCCTATATATATATATATATATACAGTATATAATGCCATGGATGAGGCCAGTATGCTGAGTCGCCGCTCCTATACATATATATATATATATATATATATATATATATACACAGTATATAATGCCATGGATGAGGCCAGTAAGCTGAGTCGCCGCTCCTATACATATATATATATATATATATATATATATACAGTATATAATGCCATGGATGAGGCCAGTACATACATATATATATATATATATATATATACAGTATATAATGCCATGGATGAGGCCAGTAAGCTGAGTCGCTGCTCCTATACATATATATATATATATATATATATATATATATATATATATATATACAGTATATAATGCCATGGATGAGGCCAGTAAGCTGAGTCGCTGCTCCTATACATATATATATATATGGAAACAGGAACACATGGGCTACTTGCACAGTGAACAAGTCTGTATGATCATGTTCACACACCACCAAGAAACCTGAAGACACAAAAGAGAATAGTAAAACCAAAAACACTCAGTTTGAAAAAATGTTGCAGTAATCCGCAAGTGCTAGTAAAAGATGTAAAAAACAGGGTATTTGGTTGATCCGTTTTTTGCAAAAAATGTATACTAAGCTGCTCTACCAATCTTCACGGTATACCCTTATCAGAGCAGTCCTAACTAATGTATGCAATCCCTATCTGATGTATTTAAAAACCTGATCATCTGTATATAACCTGTGTGAACAGGGTTCAGAGAGGAAAAATCCATGTGTGCATACAGGGTAGAACAGCTTTTGTGCAGATAGCCCAAGAGGAGTGGTGGAACTCCCCAGTCTTGTAGACACAAGAGAACAATTATGGAAACAGGAACACATGGGCTACTTGCACAGTGAACAAGTCTGTATGATCATGTTCACACACCACCAAGAAACCTGAAGACACAAAAGAGAATAGTAAAACCAAAAACACTCAGTTTGAAAAAATGTTGCAGTAATCCGCAAGTGCTAGTAAAAGATGTAAAAAACAGGGTATTTGGTTGATCCGTTTTTTGCAAAAAATGTATACTAAGCTGCTCTACCAATCTTCACGGTATACCCTTATCAGAGCAGTCCTAACTAATGTATGCAATCCCTATCTGATGTATTTAAAAACCTGATCATCTGTATATAACCTGTGTGAACAGGGTTCAGAGAGGAAAAATCCATGTGTGCATACAGGGTAGAACAGCTTTTGTGCAGATAGCCCAAGAGGAGTGGTGGAACTCCCCAGTCTTGTAGACACAAGAGAACAATTATGGAAACAGGAACACATGGGCTACTTGCACAGTGAACAAGTCTGTATGATCATGTTCACACACCACCAAGAAACCTGAAGACACAAAAGAGAATAGTAAAACCAAAAACACTCAGTTTGAAAAAATGTTGCAGTAATCCGCAAGTGCTAGTAAAAGATGTAAAAAACAGGGTATTTGGTTGATACGTTTTTTGCAAAAAATGTATACTAAGCTGCTCTACCAATCTTCACGGTATACCCTTATCAGAGCAGTCCTAACTAATGTATGCAATCCCTATCTGATGTATTTAAAAACCTGATCATCTGTATATAACCTGTGTGAACAGGGTTCAGAGAGGAAAAATCCATGTGTGCATACAGGGTAGAACAGCTTTTGTGCAGATAGCCCAAGAGGAGTGGTGGAACTCCCCAGTCTTGTAGACACAAGAGAACAATTATGGAAACAGGAACACATGGGCTACTTGCACAGTGAACAAGTCTGTATGATCATGTTCACACACCACCAAGAAACCTGAAGACACAAAAGAGAATAGTAAAACCAAAAACACTCAGTTTGAAAAAATGTTGCAGTAATCCGCAAGTGCTAGTAAAAGATGTAAAAAACAGGGTATTTGGTTGATACGTTTTTTGCAAAAAATGTATACTAAGCTGCTCTACCAATCTTCACGGTATACCCTTATCAGAGCAGTCCTAACTAATGTATGCAATCCCTATCTGATGTATTTAAAAACCTGATCATCTGTATATAACCTGTGTGAACAGGGTTCAGAGAGGAAAAATCCATGTGTGCATACAGGGTAGAACAGCTTTTGTGCAGATAGCCCAAGAGGAGTGGTGGAACTCCCCAGTCTTGTAGACACAAGAGAACAATTATGGAAACAGGAACACATGGGCTCCTTGCACAGTGAACAAGTCTGTATGATCATGTTCATGTTCACACACCACCAAGAAACCTGAAGACACAAAATGGGACCCAGAGGCCAGTACATACATATATATATATATATACAGTATATAATGCCATGGATGAGGCCAGTAAGCTGAGTCGCTGCTCCTATACATATATATATATATATATATATATATATATACAGTATATAATGCCATGGATGAGGCCAGTAAGCTGAGTCGCTGCTCCTATACATATATATATATATATATATATATATATATATATATATATATATATACACACAGTGGGGCAAAAAAGTATTTAGTCAGTCAGCAATAGTGCAAGTTCCACCACTTAAAAAGATGAGAGACGTCTGTAATTTACATCATAGGTAGACCTCAACTATGGGAGACAAACTGAGAAAAAAAAATCCAGAAAATCACATTGTCTGTTTTTTTATCATTTTATTTGCGTATTATGGTGGAAAATAAGTATTTGGTCAGAAACAAACAATCAAGATTTCTGGCTCTCACAGACCTGTAACTTCTTCTTTAAGAGTCTCCTCTTTCCTCCACTCATTACCTGTAGTAATGGCACCTGTTTAAACTTGTTATCAGTATAAAAAGACACCTGTGCACACCCTCAAACAGTCTGACTCCAAACTCCACTATGGTGAAGACCAAAGAGCTGTCAAAGGACACCAGAAACAAAATTGTAGCCCTGCACCAGGCTGGGAAGACTGAATCTGCAATAGCCAACCAGCTTGGAGTGAAGAAATCAACAGTGGGAGCAATAATTAGAAAATGGAAGACATACAAGACCACTGATAATCTCCCTCGATCTGGGGCTCCACGCAAAATCCCACCCCGTGGGGTCAGAATGATCACAAGAACGGTGAGCAAAAATCCCAGAACCACGTGGGGGGACCTAGTGAATGAACTGCAGAGAGCTGGGACCAATGTAACAAGGCCTACCATAAGTAACACACTACGCCACCATGGACTCAGATCCTGCAGTGCCAGACGTGTCCCACTGCTTAAGCAAGTACATGTCCGGGCCCGTCTGAAGTTTGCTAGAGTGCATTTGGATGATCCAGAGGAGTTTTGGGAGAATGTCCTATGGTCTGATGAAACCAAACTGGAACTGTTTGGTAGAAACACAACTTGTCGTGTTTGGAGGAAAAACAATACTGAGTTGCATCGATCAAACACCATACCTACTGTAAAGCATAGTGGTGGAAACATCATGCTTTGGGGCTGTTTCTCTGCAAAGGGGCCAGGACGACTGATCCGGGTACATGAAAGAATGAATGGGGCCATGTATCGTGAGATTTTGAGTGCAAACCTCCTTCCATCAGCAAGGGCATTGAAGATGAAACGTGGCTGGGTCTTTCAACATGACAATGATCCAAAGCACACCGCCAGGGCAACGAAGGAGTGGCTTCGTAAGAAGCATTTCAAGGTCCTGGAGTGGCCTAGCCAGTCTCCAGATCTCAACCCTATAGAAAACCTCTGGAGGGAGTTGAAAGTCCGTGTTGCCAAGCGAAAAGCCAAAAACATCACTGCTCTAGAGAAGATCTGCATGGAGGAATGGGCCAACATACCAACAACAGTGTGTGGCAACCTTGTGATGACTTACAGAAAACGTTTGACCTCTGTCATTGCCAACAAACGATATATTACAAAGTATTGAGATGAAATTTTGTTTCTGACCAAATACTTATTTTCCACCATAATACGCAAATAAAATGATAAAAAAACAGACAATGTGATTTTCTGGATTTTTTTTTCTCAGTTTGTCTCCCATAGTTGAGGTCTACCTATGATGTAAATTACAGACGCCTCTCATCTTTTGAAGTGGTGGAACTTGCACTATTGCTGACTGACTAAATACTTTTTTGCCCCACTGTATATATACAGTACATAATGCCATGGATGAGGCCAGTAAGCTGAGTCGCTGCTCCTATACATATATATATATATATATATACAGTATATAATGCCATGGATGAGGCCAGTATGCTGAGTTGCTGCGCAGTCATAGTGTGTCAGTCACAGTGTGATGTAGTTCAGTCACGTTTACTGGACAAGTTCCATCAGTCACAGTGCCATGCAGTTCACTCACGTTTACTGAACAAGTTCTGTAAGTCAAAGTGCCACATAGTTCACTCACGTTTACTGAACAAGTTCTGTCAGTCACAGTGCAATGCAGTTCAGTCACGTTTACTGAACAAGTCCTGTCTGTCACAGTGCCACATAGTTCAGTCACGTTTACTGAACAAGTTCTGTAAGTCACAGTGCCACATAGTTCACTCACGTTTACTGAACAAGTTCTGCCAGTCACAGTGCCACATAGTTCAGTCACGTTTACTGAACAAGTTCTGTCAGTCACAGTGCCACGCAGTTCAGTCACGTTTACTGAACAAGTTCTGTTAGTCACAGTGCCATGCAGTTCAGTCACGTTTACTGAACAAGTCCTGTCTGTCACAGTGCCACATAGTTCACTCACGTTTACTGAACAAGTTCTGCCAGTCACAGTGCCACATAGTTCAGTCACGTTTACTGAACAAGTTCTGTAAGTCACAGTGCCACCCAGTTCAGTCACGTTTACTGAACAAGTTCTGTCAGTCACAGTGCCACGTAGTTCAGTCACGTTTACTGAACAAGTTCTGTCAGTCACAGTGCCACGTAGTTCAGTCACGTTTACTGAACAAGTTCTGTCAGTCAGAGTGCCACGCAGTTCAGTCACGTTTACTGAACAAGTTCTGTCAGTCACAGTGCCATGCAGTTCAGTCACGTTTACTGAATAAGTTCTGTCAGTCACAGTGCCATGCAGTTCAGTCACGTTTACTGAATAAGTTCTGTCAGTCACAGTGCCACGTGGTTCAGTCACGTTTACTGAACAAGTTCTGTCAGTCACAGTGCCACGCAGTTCAGTCACGTTTACTGAAGAAGTTCTGTCAGTCACAGTGCCATGCAGTTCACTCACGTTTACTGAACAAGTTCTGTGAGTCACAGAGCCACGTAGTTCAGTCACGTTTACTGAACAAGTCCTGTCTGTCACAGTGCCACGCAGTTCAGTCACGTTTACTGAACAAGTTCTGTCAGTCACAGTGCCACATAGTTTAGTCACGTTTACTGAACAAGTTCTGTCCACATATTCTAGAATACCCGATGCGTTAGGATCAGGCCACCATCTAGTGTGATATATATTCTTATCTGTCAATGCCCAAAGATATACAGTATGTGGGACAAAGTAGCCAAGAAATCAAACGCAGAATTCAGCAGCACATTTCCAATATAGAACACCATGGGAGTAGACATCACAAAATACGTGTAATGATGGTGGACCAGGTTATTGGCAACATTCGGGGTGGGAATCCAACTAAGGACCTCCTTCGCCGGGAGTCCCGTTGGATTTTCAATTTAAAGAGCATGTCCCCTGGAGGTCTAAAGGAGGAATTCTCGTTTTCTGGGTTCTATGGTTAAAATACACACCATAATTATATGTCTTTTTGTTTAGTTATATGGCTCATCTCTATTCTATTTCTATTTTTTTTAGATATACCCTGGACCAGTAGACATTGGTATTCGTTGTTCTGTGATGGAAGCACATTCACTTTCCCTGGAGAGGATTTACATCTTACTCTCACCTTGGTGCTTGCTTGGAGTATTATGGCTATTTTCATCAGAGAATTAGGCTGGGTTCACATTGCGTTATGGGCGCCCGTTATACGGACTACGTTACACCGCGGCATAAACACGGTGTAACGTAGTCCGTTAAGGCCGCCATTAATTCCTATGTGGGATGCATCGCACAATGGGCGTGCGCTAGGGATGTGCCGTCATTGAGTGACGGACCCTGAGACGCGGGCTGCAGCGTTTCCTAGTCCGTCACTGCTAGCGCAGATAGAGCTAGCAGATGCTCTATCTGCGCTAGCGTGCTGCCATACCGGCACTTGCATCAGCAGCCCGTTAACGTATGTGTTGAACGGGCTGCTGTAAACGCAATGTGAACCCGGCCTTATTTTCTAGTCATCAGATCTCTTTCCTGAAGCGTCTATTCACAGTACCATATCTTCATTTATGTTTTTTTGAGTTTTCCTTTATTCTAATTGTTCAGCTGGGTCCGACACTTATCTAACAAGTGTTTGTTTCCTATATTCTGGATCATTAATCGTGGATGATTGGCAGTTCAGTACGACTTGAGACTTATGTATATGTACCATGTATTGTCATGGGCCAGCCTCCTCGATTTGTTTCAGATTTTTTTCCCTGCATTTTGACCTTTTTCATCTATTTATAAAGTCATGTTTAGTCTCGGGCAGTTTGTTGAAGGAGACTTTCGGGTTTCTTTTTTGTATTTTTGTATTTTGCCTAATGGTTCAATAAAGATTCAGTATGCATTATACAGTGTGATAGTTATTAAATATTCTCATGTGGTTCTGTGTTATCTTACTCTATTACATCATCTATCTCTTTATTATTATTTTATTATTATTTTTTTATATTTATTTTCATTAACTTTATTATATACAGTACAGACCAAAAGTTTGGACACACCTTATCATTTAAAGATTTTTCTGTATTTTCATGACTCTGAAAACTGTAAATTCACACTGAAGGCATCAAAGCTATGAATTAACACATGTGGAATTATATACTTAACAAAAAAGTGTGAAACAACTGAAATGATGTCTTAATTCTAGGTTCTTCAAAGTAGCCACCTTTTGCTTTGATGACTGCTTTGCACACACTTGGCATTCTCTTGATGAGCTTCAAGAGGTAGTCACCGGGAATGGTCTTCCAACAATCTTGAAGGAGTTCCCAGAGAAGCTTAGCACTTGTTGGCCCTTTTGCCTTCACTCTGCGGTCCAGCTCACTCCAAACCACTGTAGAGGCCAGGTCATCTGGCGTAGCACCCTATCACTCTCCTTCTTGGTCAAATAGCCCTTACACATCCTGGAGGTGTGTTTGGGGTCATTGTCCTGTTGAAAAATAAATGATGGTCCATCTAAACGCAAACCGGATGGAATAGCATGCTGCTGCAAGATGCTGTGGTAGCCATGCTGGTTCAGTATGCCTTCAATTTTAAATAAATCCCCAACAGTGTCACCAGCAAAGCACCCCCCACACCATCACACGTCCTCCTTCACGGTGGGAACCAGGCATGTAGAGTCCATCCGTTCACCTCTTCTGCGTCGCACAAAGACACGGTGGTTGGAACCAAAGATCTCAAATTTGGACTCATCAGACCAAAGCACATATTTCCACTGGTCTAATGTCCATTCCTTGTGTTCTTTAGCCCAAACAAGTCTCTTCTGCTTGTTGCCTGTCCTTAGCAGTGGTTTCCTAGCAGCTATTTTACCATGAAGGCCTGCTGCACAAAGTCTCCTCTTAACAGTTGTTGTAGAGATGTGTCTGCTGCTAGAACTCTGTGGTGTTGACCTGGTCTCTAATCTGAGCTGCTTTTAATCTGCGATTTCTGAGGCTGGTGACTCAGATAAACTTATTCTCAGAAGCAGAGGTGACTCTTGGTCTTCCTTTCCTGGGGCGGTCCTCATGTGAGACAGTTTCTTTGTAGTGCATGATGGTTTTTGCAACTGCACTTGGGGACACTTTCAAAGTTTTCCCAATTTTTCGGACTGACTGACCTTCATTTCTTAAAGTAATGATGGCCACTTGTTTTTCTTTACTTAGCTGCTTTTTTCTTGCCATAATACAAATTCTAACAGTCTATTCAGTAGGACTATCAGCTGTGTATCCACCAGACTTCTGCTCAACCCAATTGATGGTCCCAACCCCATTTATAAGGCAAGAAATCCCACTTATTAAACCTGACAGGGCACACCTGTGAAGTGAAAATCATTCCCGGTGACTACCTCTAGAAGCTCATCAAGACAATGTCAAGAATGTGCAAAGCAGTCATCAAAGCAAAAGGTGGCTACTTTGAAGAACCTAGAATATAAGATATATTTTGAGTTATTTCACACTTTTTTGTTAAGTATATAATTCCACATGTATTAATTCATAGTTTTGATGCCTTCAGTGTGAATTTACAATTTTCAGAGTCATGAAAATACAGAAAAGTATTTAAATGAGAAGGTGTGTCCAAACTTTTGGTCTGTACTCTATATATGTTTCATTTTTTTATGTTATATATTTTTTTCATTTTCTTTCTTTTTCAATAATTTGTGCCTTCACATGCTTTTCACCCTTCTTTATTAATTTAATTCATTTAATTTTGTAGCCATTTTGTGCTTCTGTGTATCGCAATCATTGCCGATGCATATTAGCCTCATAGTTGATATTTTCTGTGCTATCTTTCTATGTTTAGTCCATATATTATTCAATCTATTTATATCAATGAATAATTGCAATATAGTCGCTCAGGCTCACCTTTTTTATGTTGATAACAGATATACTGCGCGTACGCTAACAAATTCATTATGTGTTTGTATTTTACTGTCTGTCTGATCCTGGTGTTGCTAGGTGACGGCGCCCGCGCTTTTGCGGCTTTGTTTTGGGCCTGTGCTGCTAGTCACAATTCATAGCGCGACCCGCGCACGCGTCACGTGGCAATCTCTGCATGCGCGATTGTACTTTCAACTGACTTTATTGACTATTGACGACAGACGGACACTGACAAGATGGCTGCTACCATGTGCTTTCTGTCTGCTCCCTTGCCAGCCGGCTTTCTCTCCAGGTGATTAACTTACTAATTGATATGTTTGTATATATATACACAGTATACAGTGGGGCAAAAAAGTATTTAGTCAGTCAGCAATAGTGCAAGTTCCACCACTTAAAAAGATGAGAGGCGTCTGTAATTTACATCATAGGTAGACCTCAACTATGGGAGACAAACTGAGAAAAAAAATTCCAGAAAATCAGATTGTCTGTTTTTTTATCATTTTATTTGCATATTATGGTGGAAAATAAGTATTTGGTCAGAAACAAAATTTCATCTCAATACTTTGTAATATATCCTTTGTTGGCAGTGACAGAGGTCAAACGTTTTCTGTAAGTCTTCACAAGGTTGCCACACACTGTTGTTGGTATGTTGGCCCATTCCTCCATGCAGATCTCCTCTAGAGCAGTGATGTTTTTGGCTTTTCGCTTGGCAACACGGACTTTCAACTCCCTCCAAAGGTTTTCTATAGGGTTGAGATCTGGAGACTGGCTAGGCCACTCCAGGACCTTGAAATGCTTCTTACGAAGCCACTCCTTCGTTGCCCTGGCGGTGTGCTTTGGATCATTGTCAGCTGGTACTCCATTACTGCTGCCTGCTGCTCACACAACCGCTCCAACATATGTAACGTTGAATTCTACCTGGTGGGTAGGTCACATATGATGCGATGTTCCGGAAGGCGGAATCAGTGCTGCAGAGCTGCAATGCGCGATCTTGCCATGCTGGAACGCCGCAAGTGAGCACACTCAAGGCGGACCTTGTGCAGCAGTGCATCAAGATCCGGATAGTCCCTCAAAGAACTCTGCACGACCAAGTTGAGCACATGTGCCAGACATGGGATGTGAGTGAGATTGCCTAGGCCCAGAGCTGCCACCAGATTTCGGCCATTGTCACACTCTACCATGCCTGGCTGGAGATTCGCTGGCACAAACCACACGTCGCTCTCCTAATTGATGGCATTCCAGAGCTCCTGTGCTGTGTGGCTTCGATTCCCCAAAGAAATTAATTTCAATACGGCCTGTTGACGTTTGGCCATGACTGTGTTCATATCGGTCGTAACAGGTAAGCCTTCACGGTTCCATGTGGAGGTAGACTGTGATGGCTCCTGCAGCAATGATTCAGAGGAACTGGAGTATGAGGAGTCAATGTGTACAGACTGGATTCCTGCAATCCTTGGAGTTGGCAGAACATGTACAGCGCCACTCTCAAGATCTGTACCCGGCTCCACAACAATTACCCAATGGGCAGTGAGGGAAAGGTATCCTCCCAGTCCATGGTTACTGGTCCACACATCGGTGGTCAGGTGGACCTGGCTACTGACGCGTTTAGTAGCGCATGTTTAATTTTTCCCTCCACATGCTTTTGCAGGGCAGGGACGGCTTGCCTGCTGAAATAAAAGCGGCTGGGCACGTTGTACTGTGGGACTGCCAATGCCATGAAGTTACGGAAGGTGTCAGTCTCCACCAGCCTGAATGAGAGCATTTCAAGGGACAGTAGTTTTGCAATGCCTGCATTCAGAGCCTGTGCTCGGGGGTGATTTGCTGAGTATGGGCGCCTTTTCTCCCATGTCTGTGCTACCGATGGCTGTAGAGGCCTCCTGGTGTAGTCTCACCGGATGCTTCCTGTCGCCCCTGTGCAGTATTGGGGGCCCCTTTTCTTTTCTGCCCTGTGACCCCTGTATGTGGAAGGGAGACCTGTGTATCTAATAGTTTAACAAACCTTTCTCTCGTTTAGTACTGGGCCCTGTCCTGGGTTCAACCACCGGAGGGAGCCCAAGAGCAGAATTCACAACAGGGGGCTGCCTATCCTTTGGGGATCTGCTCTGAGGCAAGATAGTATTCCTATTTCCACCTTTAGGGGTATTTAGTTCTCCAGCTGTGTCGAGGTGTCTAGGTTTTGTTAGGCACACCCCACGGCTACTTCTAGTTGCGGTGATAAGATCAGGGTTTGCGGTCAGTATAGTTACCACCTACTCCAGTGAAAGTTTTCATGCTGCTCCAAGGTAACCTGATCATAACAAAGCTCCCTCTGTAGGACTGTGGGTTTCGGTAACTGCGGCCTGCTCGCGGCCTTACAACTTATTTTTTCATGTGGACCTTCTGCTGCATATCTGAGTTCCAGCACCATTAGCTGGTTCTTTAGCAGTCAATCTTGAATAGGTCCCCCTGGGTTTCAGTACTGTCAGCTGGTTCCAGCCAGAGCCTTTGGCTTAGGTGCCTCCTTCTCAGTATCCGAGTTCCAACAACGTCTGGTGGTCCTTGGTAGTGCTTTCTGGCACGGGTACCTCCTGCTTAGTAACTGGGTTCCAGAACCATCAGCTGGTCCTCGGTAGTTCCATTGGCTCTTGTACCTTCTGCTACCCATCCGGGTTCCAGTACCGTCAGCTTGTTCCAGGCAGAGCCTTTGGCTTAGGTGCCTCCTTCTCGGCATCCGAGTTGCACCAACGTCTGGTGGTCCTTGGTAGTGCCTTCTGGCACGGGTACCTCCTGCTTAGTAACTGGGTTCCAGAACCATCAGCTGGTTCTCGGTAGTTCCATTGGCTCTTGTACCTTCTGCTACCCATCCGGGTTCCAGTACCATCAGCTGGTTCTCGGCAGTGTCTTTTGCTCTTGTACCTTCTGCTACCCATCCTGGTTCCAGTACCGTCAGCTGATTCCAGGCAGAGCCTTTGGCTTTGGTGCCTCCTTCTCGGTATCTGAGATCCACCAACGTCTGGTGTTCCTTGGTAGTGCTTTCTGGCATGGGTACCTCCTGCTTAGTAACCGGGTTCCAGTACCATCAGCTGGTCCTCGGTAGTTCCATTGGCTCTTGTACCTTCTGCTACCCATCCTGGTTCCAGTACCGTCAGCTGGTTCTTGGCAGTGTCTTTGGCTCTTGTACCTTCTGCTACCCATCCTGGTTCCAGTACCATCAGCTGGTCCCAGGCAGAGCCTTTGGCTTTGGTGCCTCCTTCTCGGTATCCGAGATCAACCAACTTCTGGTGGTTCTTGGTAGTGCTTTCTGGCACGGGTACCTCCTGCTTAGTAACCGGGTTCCAGTACCATCAGCTGGTCCTCGGTAGTTCCATTGGCTCTTGTACCTTCTGCTACCCATCCTGGTTCCAGTACCGTCAGCTGGTTCTCGGCAGTGTCTTTGGCTCTTGTACCTTCTGCTACCCATCCTGGTTGCAGTACCATCAGCTGGTCCCAGGCAGAGCCATTGGCTTAGGTGCCTCCTTCTCGGTATCCGAGTTCCACCAACGTCTGGTGGTCCCTGGTAGTGCTTTCTGGCATGGGTACCTCCTGCTTAGTAACCGGGTTCCAGTATCATCAGCTGGTCCTCGGTAGTTCCATTGGCTCTTGTACCTTCTGCTACCCATCCTGGTTCCAGTACCGTCAGCTGGTTCCAGGCAGAGCCTTTGGCTTAGGTGCCTCCTTCTCGGTATCCGAGTTCCATCAACGTCTGGGGTACTTGGTAGTGCTTTCTGGCACGGGTACCTCCTGCTTAGTAACCGGGTTCCAGTACCATCAGCTGGTCCTCGGTAGTTCCATTGGCTCTTGTACCTTCTGCTACCCATCCGGGTTCCAGTACCGTCAGCTGGTTCTCGGCAGTGTCTTTGGCTCTTGTACCTTCTGCTACCCATCCTGGTTCCAGTACCGTCAGCTGGTTTTAGGCAGAGCCTTTGGCTTTGGTGCTTCCTTTCCGGTATCCGAGATCCAACAACGTCTGGTGGTCCATGGTAGTGCTTTCTGACACGGGTACCTCCTGCTTAGTAACCGGGTTCTAGTACCATCAGCTGGTCCTCGGCAGTTCCATTGGCTCTTGTACCTTCTGCTACCCATCCGGGTTCCAGTACCGTCAGCTGGTTCTCGGCAGTGTCTTTGGCACGCGTACTCCCTCCTGCCCAGCCTGGTTCCAGCACGCCAGCTGTTTCTGGGTAGTGTCAAGGTCACTTTGCCTCCAATACGTTGTCTAGTCAGCTGGTTCCAGGCAGAGCCTTTGGCTTAGGTGCCTCCTTCTCGGTATCCGAGTTCCACCAATGTCTGGTGGTCCTTGGTAGTGCTTTCTGGCACGGGTACCTCCTGCTTAGTAACCGGGTTCCAGTACCATCAGCTGGTCCTCGGTAGTTCCATTGGCTCTTGTACCTTCTGCTACCCATCCGGGTTCCAGTACCGTCAGCTGGTTCTCGGCAGTGTCTTTGGCTCTTGTACCTTCTGCTACCCATCCTGGTTCCAGTACCATCAGCTGGTTCCAGGCAGAGCCTTTGGCTTTGGTGCATCCTTCCCGGTATCTGAGATCCACCAACGTCTGGTGGTCCTTGGTATTGCTTTCTGACACGGGTACCTCCTGCTTAGTAACCGGGTTCCAGTACCATCAGCTGGTCCTCGGCAGTTCCATTGGCTCTTGTACCTTCTGCTACCCATCCGGGTTCCAGTACAGTCAGCTGGTTCTCGGCAGTGTCTTTGGCACGGGTACTCCCTCCTGCCCAGCCTGGTTCCAGCACGCCAGCTGTTTCCGGGTAGTGTCAAGGTCACTTTGCCTCCAATACGTTGTCCTGTCGGGTTGCGGTCGGGTTAGCCGACTCCATGGTGCCTGCAGTTTAGATGCTTCCTATGTGGGCTGCGGGATCTGGCAATCAAGGCTGGTTCCATAGTGCCAATTGGACAAGCTCCCCCTGTAGGACTGTGGGTTTCGGTAACTGCGGTCAACTCGCGGCCTTGCAACTTTTTTTTCATGTGGACCTTCTGCTGCCTACCGTCAGCTGGTTCCAGGCAGAGCCTTTGGCTTTGGTGCCTCCTTCTCGGTATCCGAGTTCCACCAACGTCTGGTGGTCCTTGGTAGTGCTGTCTGGCACGGGTACCTCCTGCTTAGTAACCGTGTTCCAGTACCATCAGCTGGTCCTCAGTAGTTCCACTGGCTCTTGTACCCTCTGCTACCCATCCTGGTTCAAGTACCGTCAGCTGGTTCCAGGCAGAGCCTTTGGCTTAGGTGCCTCCTTCTCGGTATCCGAGTTCCACCAATGTCTGGTGGTCCTTGGTAGTGCTTTCTGGCACGGGTACCTCCTGCTTAGTAACCGGGTTCCACTACCATCAGCTGGTCCTCGGTAGTTCCATTGGCTCTTGTACCTTCTGCTACCCATCCTGGTTCAAGTACCGTCAGCTGGTTCCAGGCAGAGCCTTTGGCTTAGGTGCCTCCTTCTCGGTATCCGAGTTCCACCAATGTCTGGTGGTCCTTGGTAGTGCTTTCTGGCACGGGTACCTCCTGCTTAGTAACCGGGTTCCAGTACCATCAGCTGGTCCTCGGTAGTTCCATTGGCTCTTGTACCTTCTGCTACCCATCCTGGTTCAAGTACCGTCAGCTGGTTCCAGGCAGAGCCTTTGGCTTAGGTGCCTCCTTCTCGGTATCCGAGTTCCACCAATGTCTGGTGGTCCTTGGTAGTGCTTTCTGGCACGGGTACCTCCTGCTTAGTAACCGGGTTCCAGTACCATCAGCTGGTCCTCGGTAGTTCCATTGGCTCTTGTACCTTCTGCTACCCATCCGGGTTCCAGTACCGTCAGCTGGTTCTCGGCAGTGTCTTTGGCACGGGTACTCCCTCCTACGGTATCATGTCCTAGGGTCACATAGATGCATTATTGTACATGGATGGGGGTGTTATCATTGTTGCTTTTAAATGTTTTTAGTCATGTTTGTGCTTTGGTGATAATAAAGTAGTTTTTGATATTTTTTGTACCTCGGGTGTGGACTTTCTACATACACATTAGTCTTTCCTCCAGTTATTGCTCCTCCTTTCTATGCGTTAGTAGCACCCTGTGATTATAATTGCATTTGAAATATATACTGTGGTGCACCCTGCCCTTTATTGTTTAGCCAGACTTGAAGATTGATGTTCACCAGAGGAAACCATCTATCATGAAGGAGCTGGAGCAGTTTTGCCTTCAGGAATGGTCAAAAATCCCAGTGGCAAGATGTGGAACGCTCATAGAGACTTATCCAAAGCGACTTGCAACCATTATTGCCTCAAAAGGAGGCTCCACAAAGTACTGACTTTAGGGGGATGAATAGTTATGCACACTGAAGTTGTCAGGTATTTTGTCCCATTTGTTGCTTACTTCACAATAAAAAAAACCAAATCTTCACAATTGTAGGCATGTTCTTTACATGAACTGATGGACACCATCAAAAAAACCCAGAAAGGGTTAAACTTGCAGGAGTGAAGTGAGGCGCCCCATAAGTGGAGAGTGGTCAGAGAGACTCGGAGGTAAGTATTCTATTCTTCCCATCATTCCCACAGCTGCGGAATTACATAGTAACAAACCTATACGGGACAATTAGCTGTGGACAGCATAATAACAGGAAAAAGTCTTAACTTTAGGGTAAGGTAATGGCCAAACATCTAAGTGCTACCTCCTCTAACTTCTTTCCAAAGGAGTAAGTCCCTCCCGCATCCCAGCTAAACTCATAGCCAATGTATCGTATTGTTGAAGTCATCCATTAGTACTAGGGGGCAGCCAGGGGCTTTACTAACAAAATTCGATTATTTTCTGAAGGACCGTTCCTGTGTATGGAGGAGAGATATAAACCGCATCAATAAGGATTAAAATATTATAGAATCTCCCCCGCAGACAGATGTATCGTCCCTTTTTAGCTATTTCTTGGTCAATACAGTGAAAGGGAATTGTATGATTAATTAAAATACTAACTCCGCGTGAATATTTGGAGAATGTTGCATGATAGCTCGAGCCCACTTAGGCTGGGGTTAATAGATATATATTATGCTCCTTCATGTGAGTCTCTTGGAGGCATAATATTACGTGCTGACATTTCTTCATGGTATCGAAGATCGCCTTCCTTTTATCAGGTTCATGTACTCCCCTTACGTTCCACGACAATAAGGTAATCTTTTTAGCCTTGAGAGTCAGCCTTGTGGAATAGATAGGGGTATTCCAGAAAAGGCTATCTCCATCGGTGGCATTGCACAAGATTAGAAGAACCACTCTAGATCTGATGTAAACCTAAACAGCAATCTGAGGGCCGGTTGTGCCCCCTTTATGCTTCAACATAACCCAAATTTCAACACTAACATTTTGGCCACTGCGACCATGCCCTAACAGGCGCTCTCTAAGGGACCAGGGCCTAAGTCGAAACCTTGGATGTAGCAGTCACAATGGGGGTAACCAAGCAACCTTCTAAATTCTCCATCGTTCTAAAGTAGCAAAACTAAAGAAGGATATTGAATTCATAGCAGCAACCCACAGGTGGGCCAGATATTACCTAGAGTAGGAGCAAACCATTGTCCACAGTTGTTTTTTTATTTTCCACGAACTGCGCACTTCTCTTCTGTACATCAGCAAAATAATCTGTGAATATGGAGATTCTTGGACCATTTATGGAGCTTCATAGGATGGTATCCCTATAGTGAAGTATCTTGGCCAGGACTGTGCATGGCTGACTTCCAGGCGGTAGTGGCCTTGTCTGCACCCGTTCCACTGCAAAGAGGGGGCTAAGAGTATCCTTCCCACACACCATCACTAGCCAGGTTTCAAAGAATTCTGTGGTCTTTGCGCCCTAGGATTTTTAAGGGACTCCAACAATCCAGATATTTTTCCTGCACGGGCGGTTCTCCAAATCATCCTGGTTGATGCGATTTGCCTCTGATAACTTGGTGTGTTGCTGCAAATCTTGCCTCATTGGAAGTAGGATGTCCTATAATTCATTAACGCTCTTCCCGAGGTCTGTGGTCCTCTCTGAGATACTGCGTATATCTTGTCTGACCACTGAAATGTTCTTCATAATTCCTCCTACCTGCAGCACCAGAGATGAAAGAGAGCTACTACAATCCCCAATGGCTTGCATGATATCTTGGGCTCTGTAGCTGCTAGTTGGCATGTAGGAGAAACAGCATGGACTCCCCGGTTCTCATCTGGTTCATACTCAGGCTGATCTGTAGTAAGCAGGTGGGAGAAGGAATTTGGGTCTGGATGAATCCCTCTCAACGTGTCATCCCGTTTCTTCCACTCCTGATCTTGCAAATCTTTCTAAACTAGCCACATCCTCCTTTTAGTGCTCACCCGCTCAGCTTGCACTCTCTGCCACAATTGTGTCGACCCCACCTTGTAGATTGCACTCCTGGCCTTTGAGCACGTTCCCTTTCTTCATGGCGGGCTCCGTGCCAGGGAAAAGGCTGTTTACAGTGTCCAGGCATAAGCAGGTAAGTATACCCGACCAGAGGGTGAAAAAAAGGGCAGCTTGAGGATCGTATAAGGATCTGCACACGGAGCTGACCGGGCATGCATCCTCTCACATCGCTGGCAGACCATGCCCCCACGGCAAGTGCAAATCTTAAAAATGGTGAGGACTGGTATAGTAGACCACAGAGTTTATGTAATATCGCTGTATAGACTGTGATGTGCACTAGTAAGGTTTAGCGGGAGAAGACACTCGGCGTACACACTAAACCCCATTCTCACAATACATTGAACATACTTTGGGAAAGCAACCACAGCCAATATAGCAAAGCCAAAGAAGATCTCCCAAGCAGGAATGAGATTAAAATGCCTTTATTATATATACACTTGGCAATAAGTAACAATGATAAAAGACACAAATGTGCACAATGGGATTATTTGTATAATAAAATCAATATGAATAATAGTACAGACTGACCCCTTGAAAATTATATCCTATATTATACTACCATGACAGGTTTAAACATCGCCCCAGGATGACATATATTATTAGCTGGATTTATATATAAAAAAAGACTTTCTGCATATATTGCAAGTACAGACCTATAGATACAAAATGTGCAAAATTGGTAGCAAATAGTAATTTATGTGCAATAAAGCAATATAAAGTGCAACAGGAGGGGGAAGGGAAAAAGGTCAATTATAACCATACAGTGTACTGAATATGTCAGTATATACACCTTATTATAACACGTGCACAACTATGTCAGAAAAAATAAAAAAACTTTTTTTGTGCAAAGAGAAAAAAAGGGGGGTTATATATACCCATAAGATATGCTGGATTATACCAGAAAGTGCTATGTGCAAAAAGAAAGTGTAAAAACTGAAAAAAAGCCACAATTGCAGGTTACACTATTCTAAGAGGAGTGTATACTAAACCATACTGCACAAAAATAGGTCTATAAGAAAGTATCAAATATATCTATATATTTCCAATAGTACTAATTATAGTGGCCAAAAAAATAAAAGAGCAGCTAAATCACCACCATAAAGTCACCACTGGCACACTCTGACCACCAGAGGGCCGGATACTAATCACTATGGTGTAATGCAGGGGGATGTACTTAAATCTTTAAATATACCTGTGAGGTCAGCTGAATCCCAAAGAAACGCACCCCGACGCGCGTTTCGGATTACTCCTTTTATCCTCTTAGAATAGTGTAACCTGCAATTGTGGCTTTTTTTCAGTTTTTACACTTTCTTTTTGCACATAGCACTTTCTGGTATAATCCAGCATATCTTATGGGTATATATAACCCCCCTTTTTTTCTCTTTGCACAAAAAAAGTTTTTTTATTTTTTCTGACATAGTTGTGCACGTGTTATAATAAGGTGTATATACTGACATATTCAGTACACTGTATGGTTATAATTGACCTTTTTCCCTTCCCCCTCCTGTTGCACTTTTTTTTTTTTTGTTTAAATAGTTTTTTTATTGAAAGCAAACATGCACAATACAATTTATGCACTGTCCAGTATTTTACAAAAATTTTAACATTTTCCAAACCCCCAACAATCCCAACCATACCCAAACCTCCCCCTCCCCTGACAGCTCCTTCCCAGTTATACTTTTGTTACCAGTATTGATGGTTCCTTGAGCCATTTGACTCACTTATGTTCGCTTGTTCCTCTAGCACTCTCTTCCTTTCAGAGGCTCTCACTCTCCCATTTCCCATAACTACTCATCCCAGCTCGAGCCACGGAGACCACATTTTGTCAAACGTTTCTATTTTCCCATGTCTTTTATAGACCCCCTTTTCCAGATTGAGACCATGTTTAACATAATTCAGGAATTCACCCCTCGTAGGCGGTTCCTCCTTGATCCAGTTCCTTGCTATTACCTTCCTTGCCATGTATAATAGCCTAGCTATTGCTATCTTCCAGATGTTATCCACTCTAATTTCCTCTACATATCCTAGTATACACACTATCGGATCTCTCGGCACTCTGCATTTATACGCCCCTTCCACACGGCTCATTACCACCAACCAGAAAGCAACCAGTCTTGGACATGTCCACATCATGTGGTATATTCCTGCATTCCCAGTCTTACATCTCGGGCATTCAGAGTCAGCACGCAACCCCGCTCTGCACAACACTTCCGGTGATTTATAGACTCTGTGCAAGATGTACAGCTGCGATAGTCTATACGGCTCGCTCAGCGACACTCGTGGAACCGACTCCAACACCGACTCCCAGGTTTCATCCTCCATTGGGCCTAAATCTCTTTCCCATTTCGCTCTCGCTTTTAAAGGGAAGTCTAACAAATATGCATGTAGAAGGTCCTTATAAAGGGTGGTAATGACTCCCCTTGTGGACCCTTCCCCACACACGTATTCCAGAACTATGTCCTCTTGGATCTCAACACCACCGCCCCTGTTTTGAGCTTTAAAAGCATGTTTCATCTGAGCATATTGATACTCCCCAGTCGGTCTCAGTCCAAACTCCCCTTGCAGCTGCGAAAAGGACTTTAATCCTCGTTGTTGAACTATCTGAGCCACCAAGTGGATTCCTTTGGCCCTCCACTCCGTCAGCACTCCAAGGGCCGCAAACTCAACCAAATTATTATTAAACCATATCGGTGTAAATTTAGTCAGCCCCGTAACCCCCCGAATCTGTCGCAGTCTGGTCCATAATTTATATATCAAAAACATAGTTGGGTATAATTTCCCCAATACTCCCAAGGAACCATCCTCCAGACACTGCGCTACCGGTCGTCGGTCTGTCACCCTCTCCATCAAGTGCTGTACCGCACTGGAGGACACCTCCCGTGCCCAGCCCTTCAAATGTTGGCTCTGGGCTGCAAGAAAGTATAACTCAGGATTGGGTAAAGCCAATCCTCCATCTTCCTTGGGTCGCTGAAGCGTCTCCAGGCGAATACGTGGGTACCGCCTCCCCCATATCAGACTTCTAAATAGAGCATTAATCTGCCGGAATTTCCCACGTGGAATCCAAACTGGCGCGTTATGTAGGACGTAGAGTAATTTGGGCATCAGAACCATTTTAATTAGATTAACCCTCCCCACCACCGATAAGTGCAATTTATTCCATGCATCCACTTTTGCTTTAAGGGCGCCCACGAGAGGTGTCAAATTCCTATACAGAAACTCTGTAACTGGCATCGAGATCCATATTCCCAGGTATCTGAAAAGGGATACTACCCTAAGCCGCCCCTCTCCCAATGGCTCACTTCTGCTCTCCTCCACCCCATCCACCTCAAAGAGGACCGATTTATCCCAGTTTATCCTCAATCCCGATAAGTCTCCAAATTTCCCAACGATCTCGATAGCCCCATTCAAGGCTTCATCCGGGTCCGCTAGGAACAGTAGGATGTCGTCTGCATATAACGCAATCTTCTCCTCAACACTCCCATAACTGAACCCAGGGACTTCATCCGACTGTCGGATCTTGGCGGCCAATGGCTCCACAGCTAAGGCAAACAGAAGGGGCGACAGTGGGCAACCCTGCCTCGTACCTCTGGCCAGCTTTATAGGCTGAGAAAGTTCCCCATTCACTCTAATTCTAGCTGTTGGTAGTGAATATAACAGTTGAGTCCACGCCACAAATTGCGGGCCAATACCCATACATTTCAACACCCGCCAGAGATATCCCCACTCCACACTGTCAAACGCCTTATGGGCGTCCAAGGATGCAATAACCCTTCGGCCACAATTGTCAGACTTCAGCTGCAGGTTCATATGCAGCCTCCGCAGATTAACCGCTGTAGATCTGTCAGGCATAAAACCAGACTGATCCGGATGCACAAGGTTAGTAATGACACTAGACAGACGGGTAGCTAACACCTTGGCCAAGAGTTTGACATCAATGGTTAACAGAGAGATTGGCCGATATGACTCAGGCTTCCCCAGATCCTTATCCTCCTTCGGAATAACCACTATAATAGCCTCCCTCATAGATGCTGGGAGATACCCTTTACATCCAGCCTCCTCCAGTACTAACTTTAATCTGGGAATCAGCACTTCCTCCAAACTTTTATAGATTTCGGCTGGTAACCCATCAACCCCAGGTGCCTTCCCATTGGCCATAGACTTCAGCGCCCGACTCAGTTCCTCCTCGGTGATAGGGGCATCGAGGCTCACCCTATCCTCCTCACTCAATTTCGGAAGACCCAGACTCTCAAGGAAAGTCTCCGTATCTCCGGCTGACTCATTGACCCTGGAGGAATATAAGTCCGCGTAAAAGTCCGCAAAGACCTTTATAATATCAGGTGTTTCAGATACCCTGCTCCCCCCATCCGAAACCAACGAGTGTACATATGAGGTACTACGCTGAGCCGCGGCTACCACCGATAGCATGTGTCCCACTGTTTCTCCCTCCTGAAAATAAGCCACCCTCTGAAACTCCCGCTTCCTTTCAGCTTTTCCCAGCAGAATCTTTTCCATACAATTTTGCGCTGTTCTCAACCTTTTCTCTGCCTCGGAGGTCCCCAGTACTACCATCTCGTCCTCCGCGGCTTTCAGCTCCTCCAACGCCACTCTCTCCGCTTCCCTTGTCCTCCTCTTACACCTACTAATGTCTCTAAAAAGTAGCCCTCTCAGGTACGCTTTCATTGCATCCCAAACAGTCAGAGCATCAGTACTCCCATCATTTAACGCAAAGAATTCCGTCACCTCCTTCCCTATACCCTCCAAGTCAATACTCTGTAACCAGTTAGGATGGATCTTCCATTCTCTCCCGCTTGTAGTCCGTGTCCCCAACAACCTAACCTCCACCTCAATTGGACTATGATCCGAAAGGGCCCTCGGCAGATAACGCACCTCCCCCTCCATTGTGTCCAACAGGCGGTTACCCAGTGCCATATCAATTCTGGATAGCGTAGCATGAGCCGGCGAATAGCACGAGTATCCTCTCTCCCCAACATGTCTGACTCTCCATAGATCAATCATGCCTAATTCACGCACATAGGTTCCAAATGTTGTAGTGTGCCCCTCCGACCTATTCTGGGCGTTCTTATTTTTATCCCAAAAGTCATCGCATATATTGTTCAAATCCCCAATAATTAAGAGTGGCAGTGGTTCCCATCGTTCCACCCTCTCCAATACCTCCCTGATCTTCTTACTTGAATATGGAGGTGGAATATACATTGCCGCAACACACAATCTCACTCCATACAATATACATTGTATCACCACATACTGACCCTCAGCATCCACGCATACTTTCAACTCTTCATACTGCACTCCCACCGGCACCAACACTGACACACCCCTTGAGTACGTCGAGAAGGTAGAGTGATACCCTTTCTGTATCCAACGTCTATTTAGTACGTCCACTTTCTCCTGTATCAAGTGCGTCTCTAGCAAGCATATCATAGAAGCCCGTTGATCCTTCGCATACTGCCTCCTGTTGCACTTTATATTGCTTTATTGCACATAAATTACTATTTGCTACCAATTTTGCACATTTTGTATCTATAGGTCTGTACTTGCAATATATGCAGAAAGTCTTTTTTTTATATATAAATCCAGCTAATAATATATGTCATCCTGGGGCGATGTTTAAACCTGTCATGGTAGTATAATATAGGATATAATTTTCAAGGGGTCAGTCTGTACTATTATTCATATTGATTTTATTATACAAATAATCCCATTGTGCACATTTGTGTCTTTTATCATTGTTA
This sequence comes from Ranitomeya imitator, assembly GCF_032444005.1. Taxonomy (NCBI): domain Eukaryota; kingdom Metazoa; phylum Chordata; class Amphibia; order Anura; family Dendrobatidae; genus Ranitomeya; species Ranitomeya imitator. Next base: position 173,214 of record NW_027193963.1, on the reverse strand, counting down.
CTTATTGCCAAGTGTATATATAATAAAGGCATTTTAATCTCATTCCTGCTTGGGAGATCTTCTTTGGCTTTGCTATATTGGCTGTGGTTGCTTTCCCAAAGTATGTTCAATGTATTGTGAGAATGGGGTTTAGTGTGTACGCCGAGTGTCTTCTCCCGCTAAACCTTACTAGTGCACATCACAGTCTATACAGCGATATTACATAAACTCTGTGGTCTACTATACCAGTCCTCACCATTTTTAAGATTTGCACTTGCCGTGGGGGCATGGTCTGCCAGCGATGTGAGAGGATGCATGCCCGGTCAGCTCCGTGTGCAGATCCTTATACGATCCTCAAGCTGCCCTTTTTTTCACCCTCTGGTCGGGTATACTTACCTGCTTATGCCTGGACACTGTAAACAGCCTTTTCCCTGGCACGGAGCCCGCCATGAAGAAAGGGAACGTGCTCAAAGGCCAGGAGTGCAATCTACAAGGTGGGGTCGACACAATTGTGGCAGAGAGTGCAAGCTGAGCGGGTGAGCACTAAAAGGAGGATGTGGCTAGTTTAGAAAGATTTGCAAGATCAGGAGTGGAAGAAACGGGATGACACGTTGAGAGGGATTCATCCAGACCCAAATTCCTTCTCCCACCTGCTTACTACAGATCAGCCTGAGTATGAACCAGATGAGAACCGGGGAGTCCATGCTGTTTCTCCTACATGCCAACTAGCAGCTACAGAGCCCAAGATATCATGCAAGCCATTGGGGATTGTAGTAGCTCTCTTTCATCTCTGGTGCTGCAGGTAGGAGGAATTATGAAGAACATTTCAGTGGTCAGACAAGATATACGCAGTATCTCAGAGAGGACCACAGACCTCGGGAAGAGCGTTAATGAATTATAGGACATCCTACTTCCAATGAGGCAAGATTTGCAGCAACACACCAAGTTATCAGAGGCAAATCGCATCAACCAGGATGATTTGGAGAACCGCCCGTGCAGGAAAAATATCTGGATTGTTGGAGTCCCTTAAAAATCCTAGGGCGCAAAGACCACAGAATTCTTTGAAACCTGGCTAGTGATGGTGTGTGGGAAGGATACTCTTAGCCCCCTCTTTGCAGTGGAACGGGTGCAGACAAGGCCACTACCGCCTGGAAGTCAGCCATGCACAGTCCTGGCCAAGATACTTCACTATAGGGATACCATCCTATGAAGCTCCATAAATGGTCCAAGAATCTCCATATTCACAGATTATTTTGCTGATGTACAGAAGAGAAGTGCGCAGTTCGTGGAAAATAAAAAAACAACTGTGGACAATGGTTTGCTCCTACTCTAGGTAATATCTGGCCCACCTGTGGGTTGCTGCTATGAATTCAATATCCTTCTTTAGTTTTGCTACTTTAGAACGATGGAGAATTTAGAAGGTTGCTTGGTTACCCCCATTGTGACTGCTACATCCAAGGTTTCGACTTAGGCCCTGGTCCCTTAGAGAGCGCCTGTTAGGGCATGGTCGCAGTGGCCAAAATGTTAGTGTTGAAATTTGGGTTATGTTGAAGCATAAAGGGGGCACAACCGGCCCTCAGATTGCTGTTTAGGTTTACATCAGATCTAGAGTGGTTCTTCTAATCTTGTGCAATGCCACCGATGGAGATAGCCTTTTCTGGAATACCCCTATCTATTCCACAAGGCTGACTCTCAAGGCTAAAAAGATTACCTTATTGTCGTGGAACGTAAGGGGAGTACATGAACCTGATAAAAGGAAGGCGATCTTCGATACCATGAAGAAATGTCAGCACGTAATATTATGCCTCCAAGAGACTCACATGAAGGAGCATAATATATATCTATTAACCCCAGCCTAAGTGGGCTCGAGCTATCATGCAACATTCTCCAAATATTCACGCGGAGTTAGTATTTTAATTAATCATACAATTCCCTTTCACTGTATTGACCAAGAAATAGCTAAAAAGGGACGATACATCTGTCTGCGGGGGAGATTCTATAATATTTTAATCCTTATTGATGCGGTTTATATCTCTCCTCCATACACAGGAACGGTCCTTCAGAAAATAATCGAATTTTGTTAGTAAAGCCCCTGGCTGCCCCCTAGTACTAATGGATGACTTCAACAATACGATACATTGGCTATGAGTTTAGCTGGGATGCGGGAGGGACTTACTCCTTTGGAAAGAAGTTAGAGGAGGTAGCACTTAGATGTTTGGCCATTACCTTACCCTAAAGTTAAGACTTTTTCCTGTTATTATGCTGTCCACAGCTAATTGTCCCGTATAGGTTTGTTACTATGTAATTCCGCAGCTGTGGGAATGATGGGAAGAATAGAATACTTACCTCCGAGTCTCTCTGACCACTCTCCACTTATGGGGCGCCTCACTTCACTCCTGCAAGTTTAACCCTTTCTGGGTTTTTTTGATGGTGTCCATCAGTTCATGTAAAGAACATGCCTACAATTGTGAAGATTTGTTTTTTTTTATTGTGAAGTAAGCAACAAATGGGACAAAATACCTGACAACTTCAGTGTGCATAACTATTCATCCCCCTAAAGTCAGTACTTTGTGGAGCCTCCTTTTGAGGCAATAATGGTTGCAAGTCGCTTTGGATAAGTCTCTATGAGCGTTCCACATCTTGCCACTGGGATTTTTGACCATTCCTGAAGGCAAAACTGCTCCAGCTCCTTCATGATAGATGGTTTCCTCTGGTGAACATCAATCTTCAAGTCTGGCTAAACAATAAAGGGCAGGGTGCACCACAGTATATATTTCAAATGCAATTATAATCACAGGGTGCTACTAACGCATAGAAAGGAGGAGCAATAACTGGAGGAAAGACTAATGTGTATGTAGAAAGTCCACACCCGAGGTACAAAAAATATCAAAAACTACTTTATTATCACCAAAGCACAAACATGACTAAAAACATTTAAAAGCAACAATGATAACACCCCCATCCATGTACAATAATGCATCTATGTGACCCTAGGACATGATACCGTAGGAGGGAGTACCCGTGCCAAAGACACTGCCGAGAACCAGCTGACGGTACTGGAACCCGGATGGGTAGCAGAAGGTACAAGAGCCAATGGAACTACCGAGGACCAGCTGATGGTACTGGAACCCGGTTACTAAGCAGGAGGTACCCGTGCCAGAAAGCACTACCAAGGACCACCAGACATTGGTGGAACTCGGATACCGAGAAGGAGGCACCTAAGCCAAAGGCTCTGCCTGGAACCAGCTGACGGTACTTGAACCAGGATGGGTAGCAGAAGGTACAAGAGCCAATGGAACTACCGAGGACCAGCTGATGGTACTGGAACCCGGTTACTAAGCAGGAGGTACCCGTGCCAGAAAGCACTACCAAGGACCACCAGACATTGGTGGAACTCGGATACCGAGAAGGAGGCACCTAAGCCAAAGGCTCTGCCTGGAACCAGCTGACGGTACTTGAACCAGGATGGGTAGCAGAAGGTACAAGAGCCAATGGAACTACCGAGGACCAGCTGATGGTAGTGGAACCCGGTTACTAAGCAGGAGGTACCCGTGCCAGAAAGCACTACCAAGGACCACCAGACATTGGTGGAACTCGGATACCGAGAAGGAGGCACCTAAGCCAAAGGCTCTGCCTGGAACCAGCTGACGGTACTTGAACCAGGATGGGTAGCAGAGGGTACAAGAGCCAGTGGAACTACTGAGGACCAGCTGATGGTACTGGAACACGGTTACTAAGCAGGAGGTACCCGTGCCAGACAGCACTACCAAGGACCACCAGACGTTGGTGGAACTCGGATACCGAGAAGGAGGCACCAAAGCCAAAGGCTCTGCCTGGAACCAGCTGACGGTAGGCAGCAGAAGGTCCACATGAAAAAAAAGTTGCAAGGCCGCGAGTTGACCGCAGTTACCGAAACCCACAGTCCTACAGGGGGAGCTTGTCCAATTGGCACTATGGAACCAGCCTTGATTGCCAGATCCCGCAGCCCACATAGGAAGCATCTAAACTGCAGGCACCATGGAGTCGGCTAACCCGACCGCAACCCGACAGGACAACGTATTGGAGGCAAAGTGACCTTGACACTACCCGGAAACAGCTGGCGTGCTGGAACCAGGCTGGGCAGGAGGGAGTACCCGTGCCAAAGACACTGCCGAGAACCAGCTGACTGTACTGGAACCCGGATGGGTAGCAGAAGGTACAAGAGCCAATGGAACTGCCGAGGACCAGCTGATGGTACTGGAACCCGGTTACTAAGCAGGAGGTACCCGTGTCAGAAAGCAATACCAAGGACCACCAGACGTTGGTGGATCTCAGATACCGGGAAGGATGCACCAAAGCCAAAGGCTCTGCCTGGAACCAGCTGATGGTACTGGAACCAGGATGGGTAGCAGAAGGTACAAGAGCCAAAGACACTGCCGAGAACCAGCTGACGGTACTGGAACCCGGATGGGTAGCAGAAGGTACAAGAGCCAATGGAACTACCGAGGACCAGCTGATGGTACTGGAACCCGGTTACTAAGCAGGAGGTACCCGTGCCAGAAAGCACTACCAAGGACCACCAGACATTGGTGGAACTCGGATACCGAGAAGGAGGCACCTAAGCCAAAGGCTCTGCCTGGAACCAGCTGACTAGACAACGTATTGGAGGCAAAGTGACCTTGACACTACCCAGAAACAGCTGGCGTGCTGGAACCAGGCTGGGCAGGAGGGAGTACGCGTGCCAAAGACACTGCCGAGAACCAGCTGACGGTACTGGAACCCGGATGGGTAGCAGAAGGTACAAGAGCCAATGGAACTGCCGAGGACCAGCTGATGGTACTAGAACCCGGTTACTAAGCAGGAGGTACCCGTGTCAGAAAGCACTACCATGGACCACCAGACGTTGTTGGATCTCGGATACCGGAAAGGAAGCACCAAAGCCAAAGGCTCTGCCTAAAACCAGCTGACGGTACTGGAACCAGGATGGGTAGCAGAAGGTACAAGAGCCAAAGACACTGCCGAGAACCAGCTGACGGTACTGGAACCCGGATGGGTAGCAGAAGGTACAAGAGCCAATGGAACTACCGAGGACCAGCTGATGGTACTGGAACCCGGTTACTAAGCAGGAGGTACCCGTGCCAGAAAGCACTACCAAGTACCCCAGACGTTGATGGAACTCGGATACCGAGAAGGAGGCACCTAAGCCAAAGGCTCTGCCTGGAACCAGCTGACGGTACTGGAACCAGGATGGGTAGCAGAAGGTACAAGAGCCAATGGAACTACCGAGGACCAGCTGATGATACTGGAACCCGGTTACTAAGCAGGAGGTACCCATGCCAGAAAGCACTACCAGGGACCACCAGACGTTGGTGGAACTCGGATACCGAGAAGGAGGCACCTAAGCCAATGGCTCTGCCTGGGACCAGCTGATGGTACTGCAACCAGGATGGGTAGCAGAAGGTACAAGAGCCAAAGACACTGCCGAGAACCAGCTGACGGTACTGGAACCAGGATGGGTAGCAGAAGGTACAAGAGCCAATGGAACTACCGAGGACCAGCTGATGGTACTGGAACCCGGTTACTAAGCAGGAGGTACCCGTGCCAGAAAGCACTACCAAGAACCACCAGAAGTTGGTTGATCTCGGATACCGAGAAGGAGGCACCAAAGCCAAAGGCTCTGCCTGGGACCAGCTGATGGTACTGGAACCAGGATGGGTAGCAGAAGGTACAAGAGCCAAAGACACTGCCAAGAACCAGCTGACGGTACTGGAACCAGGATGGGTAGCAGAAGGTACAAGAGCCAATGGAACTACCGAGGACCAGCTGATGGTACTGGAACCCGGTTACTAAGCAGGAGGTACCCATGCCAGAAAGCACTACCAAGGAACACCAGACGTTGGTGGATCTCAGATACCGAGAAGGAGGCACCAAAGCCAAAGGCTCTGCCTGGAATCAGCTGACGGTACTGGAACCAGGATGGGTAGCAGAAGGTACAAGAGCAAAAGACACTGCCGAGAACCAGCTGATGGTACTGGAACCCGGATGGGTAGCAGAAGGTACAAGAGCCAATGGAACTACCGAGAACCAGCTGATGGTTCTGGAACCCAGTTACTAAGCAGGAGGTACCCGTGCCAGAAGGCACTACCAAGGACCACCAGACGTTGGTGCAACTCGGATGCCGAGAAGGAGGCACCTAAGCCAAAGGCTCTGCCTGGAACAAGCTGACGGTACTGGAACCCGGATGGGTAGCAGAAGGTACAAGAGCCAATGGAACTACCGAGGACCAGCTGATGGTTCTGGAACCCAGTTACTAAGCAGGAGGTACCCGTGCCAGAAAGCACTACCAAGGACCACCAGACGTTGTTGGAACTCGGATACTGAGAAGGAGGCACCTAAGCCAAAGGCTCTGGCTGGAACCAGCTGACAGTACTGAAACCCAGGGGGACCTATTCAAGATTGACTGCTAAAGAACCAGCTAATGGTGCTGGAACTCAGATATGCAGCAGAAGGTCCACATGAAAAAATAAGTTGTAAGGCCGCGAGCAGGCCGCAGTTACCGAAACCCACAGTCCTACAGAGGGAGCTTTGTTATGATCAGGTTACCTTGGAGCAGCATGAAAACTTTCACTGGAGTAGGTGGTAACTATACTGACCGCAAACCCTGATCTTATCACCGCAACTAGAAGTAGCCGTGGGGTGTGCCTAACAAAACCTAGACACCTCGACACAGCCGGAGAACTAAATACCCCTAAAGGTGGAAATAGGAATACTATCTTGCCTCAGAGCAGATCCCCAAAGGATAGGCAGCCCCCTGTTGTGAATTCTGCTCTTGGGCTCCCTCCGGTGGTTGAACCCAGGACAGGGCCCAGTACTAAACGAGAGAAAGGTTTGTTAAACTATTAGATACACAGGTCTCCCTTCCACATACAGGGGTCACAGGGCAGAAAAGAAAAGGGGCCCCCAATACTGCACAGGGGCGACAGGAAGCATCCGGTGAGACTACACCAGGAGGCCTCTACAGCCATCGGTAGCACAGACATGGGAGAAAAGGCGCCCATACTCAGCAAATCACCCCCGAGCACAGGCTCTGAATGCAGGCATTGCAAAACTACTGTCCCTTGAAATGCTCTCATTCAGGCTGGTGGAGACTGACACCTTCCGTAACTTCATGGCATTGGCAGTCCCACAGTACAACGTGCCCAGCCGCTTTTATTTCAGCAGGCAAGCCGTCCCTGCCCTGCAAAAGCATGTGGAGGGAAAAATTAAACATGCGCTACTAAACGCGTCAGTAGCCAGGTCCACCTGACCACCGATGTGTGGACCAGTAACCATGGACTGGGAGGATACCTTTCCCTCACTGCCCATTGGGTAATTGTTGTGGAGCCGGGTACAGATCTTGAGAGTGGCGCTGTACATGTTCTGCCAACTCCAAGGATTGCAGGAATCCAGTCTGTACACATTGACTCCTCATACTCCAGTTCCTCTGAATCATTGCTGCAGGAGCCATCACAGTCTACCTCCACATGGAACCGTGAAGGCTTACCTGTTACGACCGATATGAACACAGTCATGGCCAAACGTCAACAGGCCGTATTGAAATTAATTTCTTTGGGGAATCGAAGCCACACAGCACAGGAGCTCTGGAATGCCATCAATTAGGAGAGCGACGTGTGGTTTGTGCCAGCGAATCTCCAGCCAGGCATGGTAGAGTGTGACAATGGCCGAAATCTGGTGGCAGCTCTGGGCCTAGGCAATCTCACTCACATCCCATGTCTGGCACATGTGCTCAACTTGGTCGTGCAGAGTTCTTTGAGGGACTATCCGGATCTTGATGCACTGCTGCACAAGGTCCGCCTTGAGTGTGCTCACTTGCGGCGTTCCAGCATGGCAAGATCGCGCATTGCAGCTCTGCAGCACCGATTCCGCCTTCCGGAACATCGCATCATATGTGACCTACCCACCAGGTAGAATTCAACGTTACATATGTTGGAGCGGTTGTGTGAGCAGCAGGCAGCAGTAATGGAGTACCAGCTGACAATGATCCAAAGCACACCGCCAGGGCAACGAAGGAGTGGCTTCGTAAGAAGCATTTCAAGGTCCTGGAGTGGCCTAGCCAGTCTCCAGATCTCAACCCAATAGAAAACCTTTGGAGGGAGTTGAAAGTCCGTGTTGCCAAGCGAAAAGCCAAAAACATCACTGCTCTAGAGGAGATCTGCATGGAGGAATGGGCCAACATACCAACAACAGTGTGTGGCAACCTTGTGAAGACTTACAGAAAACGTTTGACCTCTGTCACTGCCAACAAAGGATATATTACAAAGTATTGAGATGAAATTTTGTTTCTGACCAAATACTTATTTTCCACCATAATATGCAAATAAAATGATAAAAAAACAGACAATCTGATTTTCTGGAATTTTTTTTCTCAGTTTGTCTCCCATAGTTGAGGTCTACCTATGATGTAAATTACAGACGCCTCTCATCTTTTTAAGTGGTGGAACTTGCACTATTGCTGACTGACTAAATACTTTTTTGCCCCACTGTATACTGTGTATATATATACAAACATATCAATTAGTAAGTTAATCACCTGGAGAGAAAGCCGGCTGGCAAGGGAGCAGACAGAAAGCACATGGTAGCAGCCATCTTGTCAGTGTCCGTCTGTCGTCAATAGTCAATAAAGTCAGTTGAAAGTACAATCGCGCATGCAGAGATTGCCACGTGACGCGTGCGCGGGTCGCGCTATGAATTGTGTCTAGCAGCACAGGCCCAAAACAAAGCCGCAAAAGCGCGGGCGCCGTCACCTAGCAACACCAGGATCAGACAGACAGTAAAATACAAACACATAATGAATTTGTTAGCGTACGCGCAGTATATCTGTTATCAACATAAAAAAGGTGAGCCTGAGCGACTATATTGCAATTATTCATTGATATAAATAGATTGAATAATATATGGACTAAACATAGAAAGATAGCACAGAAAATATCAACTATGAGGCTAATATGCATCGGCAATGATTGCGATACACAGAAGCACAAAATGGCTAAAAAATTAAATGAATTAAATTAATAAAGAAGGGTGAAAAGCATGTGAAGGCACAAATTATTGAAAAAGAAAGAAAATGAAAAAAATATATAACATAAAAAAATGAAACATATATAGAGTACAGACCAAAAGTTTGGACACACCTTCTCATTTAAATACTTTTCTGTATTTTCATGACTCTGAAAATTGTAAATTCACACTGAAGGCATCAAAACTATGAATTAATACATGTGGAATTATATACTTAACAAAAAAGTGTGAAATAACTCAAAATATATCTTATATTCTAGGTTCTTCAAAGTAGCCACCTTTTGCTTTGATGACTGCTTTGCACATTCTTGACATTGTCTTGATGAGCTTCTAGAGGTAGTCACCGGGAATGATTTTCACTTCACAGGTGTGCCCTGTCAGGTTTAATAAGTGGGATTTCTTGCCTTATAAATGGGGTTGGGACCATCAATTGGGTTGAGCAGAAGTCTGGTGGATACACAGCTGATAGTCCTACTGAATAGACTGTTAGAATTTGTATTATGGCAAGAAAAAAGCAGCTAAGTAAAGAAAAACAAGTGGCCATCATTACTTTAAGAAATGAAGGTCAGTCAGTCCGAAAAATTGGGAAAACTTTGAAAGTGTCCCCAAGTGCAGTTGCAAAAACCATCATGCACTACAAAGAAACTGTCTCACATGAGGACCGCCCCAGGAAAGGAAGACCAAGAGTCACCTCTGCTTCTGAGAATAAGTTTATCTGAGTCACCAGCCTCAGAAATCGCAGATTAAAAGCAGCTCAGATTAGAGACCAGGTCAACACCACAGAGTTCTAGCAGCAGACACATCTCTACAACAACTGTTAAGAGGAGACTTTGTGCAGCAGGCCTTCATGGTAAAATAGCTGCTAGGAAACCACTGCTAAGGACAGGCAACAAGCAGAAGAGACTTGTTTGGGCTAAAGAACACAAGGAATGGACATTAGACCAGTGGAAATATGTGCTTTGGTCTGATGAGTCCAAATTTGAGATCTTTGGTTCCAACCACCGTGTCTTTGTGCGACGCAGAAGAGGTGAACGGATGGACTCTACATGCCTGGTTCCCACCGTGAAGGAGGACGTGTGATGGTGTGGGGGGTGCTTTGCTGGTGACACTGTTGGGGATTTATTTAAAATTGAAGGCATACTGAACCAGCATGGCTACCACAGCATCTTGCAGCAGCATGCTATTCCATCCGGTTTGCGTTTAGATGGACCATCATTTATTTTTCAACAGGACAATGACCCCAAACACACCTCCAGGATGTGTAAGGGCTATTTGACCAAGAAGGAGAGTGATAGGGTGCTACGCCAGATGACCTGGCCTCTACAGTGGTTTGGAGTGAGCTGGACCGCAGAGTGAAGGCAAAAGGGCCAACAAGTGCTAAGCTTCTCTGGGAACTCCTTCAAGATTGTTGGAAGACCATTCCCGGTGACTACCTCTTGAAGCTCATCAAGAGAATGCCAAGTGTGTGCAAAGCAGTCATCAAAGCAAAAGGTGGCTACTTTGAAGAACCTAGAATTAAGACATCATTTCAGTTGTTTCACACTTTTTTGTTAAGTATATAATTCCACATGTGTTAATTCATAGCTTTGATGCCTTCAGTGTGAATTTACAGTTTTCAGAGTCATGAAAATACAGAAAAATCTACTGTATTTTTATATTTTTATAGTACTGGGTCACGTGCCACAACACAATTTATAGCAAGCATTCCCACGCTTGGAATCTTTTGAAAACCACAGCAGTCCAAAGGACCAAATGCGGTTAATGACGCATGAAAATATTTATACAGCATATATACGCACCATCCCAAGTGGTACTGCACACAAAGCAATACGATATGGATTGTCTCACAAGATTGTAGCCAAAGGTTATACAACTTTCTTTATTATTGTTTATCGTCCAGGGAAAGACATTCTCATATCAGTTGAAGAACGATAGGTACCTAAAGAAAGAGGCCATCGAGCCTTAAGGGTCACATGATCAATGCTGTAAGGCAATAGACTACAGCAATAGGCGAATAAAGGTGTAGAAAGCACAACAATATCTCAAAGTCTTATACACGTGACCAGCTACAAGATATCGAGAATCTAGACTCCTAAAAGAGGAGGAGGGGAAAAGATAAAAGAGAGAAGTCACAGAAAGCAAAAAAATGACTTGATCAAGGGCGCACCCCATATATATAGACCAGATACACTGCCCCCAGAAAGAACAACCCATATGGTATAGATCCTTAATAATAGAGTCATATACTCATTACAAAGGAGGATAATATGGACAGAACCTCTTGGAAGCCACCAGGAGCAGGCTGACAACTTTGACGACAGATTTCCCAAGTCACAGTTTTTTATAGAAACCGGTGAAAAGCATTTCCTCATTGAGCCCTTGAGGTGCCAGACTCTTTAAGTTAAAGATCCACTTAGTTTCACAGCGGAGTAAGTTGTTTGTGATATCACCTCCTCTAATATTAGTCCGAACACTTTCAAGTCCCATAACTTTGAACCCGGACGTGTTGCCCTGATGGACATCCAAGAAATGCATTGCCACTGATGTTAACACCTTCTTCCTCTCTCGATCTCTACGGGCCGTGGAGATATTGGATAGATGTTGCTGTGTCTGTCTTCTGAGTTCTTGTGTCGTTTGTCCGACGTAAATTTTCGGACAATCGCAGAATATCGCATAAATGATGTTTCTGGATCTACAGGTGAAAAATTCTCTGGGTCGAATCTGAAAAGAGAGGGTAGAGACTGAAAAGCCATCCTGTGCTATCATATATTGGCAGATGGTACAGTTGCCACATGGATAGGAGCCATAAATCCTAGTGCCCCTGTTTAGTCTTGTAGTGGGCCGTTGGTAGTGGCTGTGACACAGAGAGTCCCTCAAATTTTTGGCTCTTCTGGCCAGCAAACAAGGTGATCTGGACACAAAAGGCACGATTCTTTTTTCACTCATAAGGATATCCCAATTGTTGTTGAGTATTTTACGGATATCCGCCCACCGATTATTAAAGGTGGTAATTACAGAAAGGGGACGAGAAACATCACGTACCTTTTTTGTGAGCAGGTTACTCCTATCTTGCTGTAAGGCATGTTGAAAAGCACCCGAGATAGCCCTTCCAGGATACCCCCTCTTCTTGAATCGGCACAAGAGATCTTTGGACTGTTGCAAGACGTCTGTATCAGTACTGCAGTTTCTTCTTAACCGAAGGAACTGTCCCTTTGGGATCCCCTTCTTCAGATAGTGCGGATGGAAACTTGTATAGTGGAGGAGACTATTGGTGGCGGTGGTTTTTCTGAATAGAGAGCTCACGATACCTGAGTTCTGGATGGAAAGTTTAAGATCAAGAAAATCAATGCTATGATCAGAGACAACAGATGTGAGTTTGATGTTACAAGAGTTCTCGTTTAGGTCCATAATGAACCTATTACAATCCTCCAAAGGGCCAGTCCATAGCAGCAGAATGTCATCAATGTAGCGTTGCCACACCAAAACATTGGATGTAAACGCCTGAGGTTTATAGACAATCAACTCCTCCCACCATCCAAGAAATAGATTGGCATATGATGGTGCACAACGTGCCCCCATCGCCGTACCAAATAACTGACGAAAGAACTTCCTATCGAAGAATGTCTTTCCCTGGACGATAAACAATAATAAAGAAAGTTGTATAACCTTTGGCTACAATCTTGTGAGACAATCCATATCGTATTGCTTTGTGTGCAGTACCACTTGGGATGGTGCGTATATATGCTGTATAAATATTTTCATGCGTCATTAACCGCATTTGGTCCTTTGGACTGCTGTGGTTTTCAAAAGATTCCAAGCGTGGGAATGCTTGCTATAAATTGTGTTGTGGCACGTGACCCAGTACTATCATTATCGTCAGAGTTCTATATCGTATATTCACTGCCTCCACCTTTTTGGACTACATTTGCCATGTCTGTTAGACAACATTATCTCTTTGGGTGCATAGATGCCGGTTGGAGCTATATTTGCACTATTACCACTCTATGGCATTCTAAATTTCTTTTGGGATCCAATTATACAATGTACCTATATGGGTGTTCTTATTATTACGCTTCATATAGTATTTATTTTGGATATATGTTATATCAATGGAAAATATTATTTTCAGTAACTGCTCTAGATACTACGACATAGGACACGCGTACCATCTTATTTGGCGTCTTTAGTCATAGTTATGCAGACTATCACAGATACTATATGGTACGCCACATCCATTGGTACTGAGTTTGTTATGCCTTGTGTGTAGCACACTCTATATATTTTATTATTTTGGTGTGAGGCATCGCACCTACTACTATTTCGCTCTGGCGCATGCGTAAATGTTTATTACTACCCCTCCATTTAAGCATTTTTGTTATGAAATTGGGGATATATATGAATATAACAATACTGGGGACCTCTGTCAATGTATGCGGTACATACATCTTTGTCGATCTTTGTACGATCCGGACATTCTATACGTACAGTGGGGCAAAAAAGTATTTAGTCAGTCAGCAATAGTGCAAGTTCCACCACTTAAAAAGATGAGAGGCGTCTGTAATTTACATCATAGGTAGACCTCAACTATGTGAGACAAACTGAGAAAAAAAAATCCAGAAAATCACATTGTCTGTTTTTTTATCATTTTTTTTGCATATTATGGTGGAAAATAAGTATTTTCTTGAACTCTAAAAAATTTTTACGATATGCTGGACGCTCTGTACGCACTAAATGCGCTTGCGCATTGTGCTGTGGCGCCTCCATGTTTGTACAACTTCTGACCAGCTCTCTTGGTAATTTGCAGTAGGTGACCGCTCTTAGCGCATGCGCACTAGCCGATACTTTCCATCTTGGTATACCCGCCGGCGTCACATCCGGTACCATGGTTACACTTCTGGTCTCCAACATGGCGCTATTGCGTCTATTATGGAGCCTGCTGTTGTTCCCTGAGGAGGATCCGCTCAGCTGTTATGGTAACTTATTTAGATAGTTGTATATATAAGCGTCAACATACGGACATTGTTACCTCTGCCCCTGACGAAGCCACTCCGTGGCGACACGCGTTGGGCTTCTTTTTGCCCCCCATGACTGACTTCCTACCGGACTAGTGCTGTTCCTTTCATGGGCAGGTTCTATATGGCGTTCTGAACTCTCGCTTGTTTTTTATCTGTATATTACCACCTTTATGCCTTCCCCTTATCGGTCAGATTTAGCTACTGCTTACAGGCAGGTTTTTACCTGATCTCTTTATTCTATCTGTGCATGTGTTCTTTACCTGCCGGTTTTGTGGTTTAGGCGTCGCCCTGCACCCTATGTTGTACTTCTGTTATACTACCCACAGGTAGCTGGAGGTTGTCCTTTGGCTCATTAGGCATACGGGATGTGTACACATCTAAAGTATTAGATCCATCTAACTTAGGACACTGCCCTACCCGTATTTTATTGATACATTGTGTGTGTGGGCCTTTTTTTGGGAGCTCTACTTTTTATCCATTATGGATATAATCTCTATACGCCTATAGAGCACATCTTATTGTTTTTGAGCCCTGAACAGCTGTATATTGTTTATTCATTGATATCACATATTGTAGTGTGAATCTACATGCTATATCTGTATGTATTGTCTGGTATGAAGTCATTTTCTGGGTCTTGGGGGGTATTCCCTATTTGGGATATGTACCGTTTTAGTTTTTAAATGTTTTTAATTGTTTGCAGTGTCTTGTTTGACCTTAATAAAATGTATTATATTATTTATCTAGGATTTATTATTTTTTGGTGATCCCTGGTGTTGTGTATGTCTCTTTTCTTCCTTTTCATTACTCGATTTGTACGCAACCATTCTGACTGGATTGGTGGAGTCCAAACCCTTTGGAGGTGATTTTGTAAACATTTCTAGCTTTATGAACATATCTTCTTTGGAGTTCATCAGAAATCTCCTTTGTTCTTCCCATAATACACTTCCACAAATATGGTTTGAGGACATCAGACTTTGATAGATCCCTATTCTTTGAATAAAACAGGCTGCCCACTCTCACCCGATTGTCATCTCATAGATTGACAGCACCAGACTCTAAAGGTTCACATACTTTTTTCACTCACAGTCATGTAATATTGGATCACTTTCATAAAAAAATAAAATGAAAAATTCTAATATTTTTTACTCATTTGTTTTATTACTTTTAGGAATGGTGTGAAAATCTTGTGTAGTTTTAGGTCAAATTTATGCAGAAAAATTGAAAATTCTGAAGGGTTCACAAATGTTTGTGTAGCAATGCATTGACAATAACAATGTGCAATTAGCATGATAACACAGAAAATAATGTTATAACATATATACATTAGTATAAAATAAGCTATAAGGAGGTAGAGAAAAGAGAAAACTCACAAAAGCAGGGACAGGGCACGCCACATATACCGCTATATTATTACTACTTATTACAAGATAGCGGGACATGGACAATATATGAAGAAAAACTCAGTGTAAAAAAGGACGTGTGCAGAGGGTGGTAAATGCCGCAAGGACCGTGGATGACGTGATGGCCGTGTGATCAGTCACATTCGTGTGGAAACAGTAAGGTTCCTGGCTGGGCAGCAAAAGGAGCTTCATATAGTTCTTTTTATACAGTTAAGTCCATATATATTTGGACAGAGACGACTTTTTTCTAATTTTGATTATAGACATTACCACAATGAATTTTAAACAAAACAATTCAGATGCAGTTGAAGTTCAGACTTTCAGCTTTCTTTTGAGGGTATCCACATTAAAATTGGATGAAGGGTTTAGGAGTTTCAGCTCCTTAACATGTGCCACCCTGTTTTTAAAGGGACCAAAGGTAATTGGACAATTGACTCCAGGGCTATCTCATGGACAGGTGTAGACAATCCCTTCGTTATGTCATTCTCAATTAAGCAGATAAAAGGCCTGGAGTTGATTTGAGGTGTGGTGCTTGCATTTGGAAGGTTTTGCTGTGAAGTAAACATGCGGTCAAAGGAGCTCTCCATGCAGGTGAAACAAGCCATCCTTAAGCTGCGAAAACAGAAAACACCCATCCGAGAAATTGTTGCAATATTAGGAGTGGCAAAATCTACAGTTTGGTCCATCCTGAGAAAGAAAGAAAGCACTGGTGAACTCATCAATGGAAAAAGACCTGGGCGCCCACGGAAGACAACAGTGGTGGATGATGGCAGAATAATCTCCATGGTGAAGAGAAACCCCTTCACAACAGCCGACCAAGGGAACAACACTCTCCAGGAGGAAGGCGTATCAATATCCAAATCTACCATAAAGAGAAGACTGCATGAAAGTAACTACAGAGGGTTCACTGCACGGTGCAAGCCACTCATAAGCATCAAGAATAAAAAGGCTAAAAAACATCTAAAAAAGCCGCACAGTTCTGGAAGAACATTCTATGGACAGATGAAACCAAGATCAACCTCTACCAGAATGATGGAAAGAGAAAACTATGGCGAAGGCGTGGTCCAGCTCATGATCCAAAGCATACCACATCATCAGTAAACCCGGCGGAGGCAGTGTGATGGCGCGGGCATGCATAAACCCGGCGGAGGCAGTGTGATGGCGTGGGCATGCATGGCTGCCAGTGGCACTGGGTCACTAGTGTTTATTGATGATGTGACACAGGGCAGACGAATGAATTCTGAGGTCTTCAGAGCCGCCATACTGTGTGCTCAGATCCAGCCACATGCAGCCAAACTACATACTACAGATGGACAATGACCCAAAACAAAGCCAAAGCAACCAGGAGTTTATTAAAGCAAAGAAGTGGAATATTCTGGAATGGCCAAGTCAGTCACCTGATCTCAACCCAATTGAGCAGCATTTCACTTGTTAAAGACTAAACTTCAGTCAGAAAGGCCCACAAACAAACAGCAACTGAAAACCACCGCAGTGAAGGCCTGGAAGAGCATCAAAAAGGAGGAAACACAGCGTGTGGTGATGTCCATGAGTTCAAGACTTCAGGCAGTCATTGCCAACAAGGGGTTTTTAACCAAGTACTAAAAATGAACATGTTATTTAAAATTATTGAATCTGTCCAATTACTTTTGGTCCCTTTAAAAACAGGGTGGCACATGTTAAGGAGCTGAAACTCCTAAACCCTTCATCCAATTTTAATGTGGATACCCTCAAATGAAAGCTGAAAATCTGAACTACAACTGCATCTGAATTGTTTTGTTTAAAATTCATTGTGGTAATGTCTATAACCAAAATTAGAAAAATGTTGTCTCTGTCCAAATATATATATGGACTTAACTGTATATGATTGTATGAAAATGTCCTCATTAACAGAAAATAGAAATCTTTCTTTTGCCTCCATGCTGGAGGGGGACCAGCGACCCCAGCACCTACTTCAGCTGGATGAGAGTCAGAGGACGCACATCCAGCTGAAGTAGGTACTGGGGTCGGCTACTCCCCTTCCCACAGGCCCAGAAGACGATGACGAAGAGGATGTCGCATGTCGAGGGAGCAGAGGATGGTGAGAAGAAAGGGTTTTTTTGTTGAGCAGGGAACATATATACCACAAAGGTGTACAGGAAGAGGGACATGCAAAGATAGGGGACATATATACCAGGATGGGAGGCATATATACCCGGATGTGGGATTATATATACCAGGATGGGGACATATATACCCGGATGGGGGACCTATATAACAGGATAGGATACATATATACCAGGATGGGGGACACATATACCAGGATGGGAGACATATATACCAGGATGGGAGACATATATACCAAGATGGGGACATATATACCAGGATGGGAGACACATATACCAGGATGGGGGACATTTATACCAGGAAGGGAGACATATATACCAGGATGGGGGACATATATACCAGGATGGTGGACACATATACCAGGATGGGGGATTATATATACCAGGATGGGGGATTATATAAACCAGGATGGGGGACACATATACCAGGATGAGGGACACATACACCAGGATGGGGGACATATATACCAGGATGGGGGACACATATACCAGGATGGGGGACAAATATACCAGCATGGGGGACACATATGCCAGGATGGGAGACACATATACCAGGATGGGGGACATTTATACCAGGATGGGGGACACATATACCAGGATGGGGGACACATATACCAGGATGGGGGACACATATACCAGGATGGGGGATTATATATACCAGGATGGGGATTCCTATACCAGGTTGGGGGACACATATACCAGGTTGGGGGACATTATATATATATAAGTTGAATGGAGCTGGTCAGATGTGACATCATTTAAAGTGACATCTTTTTAAATCTATCATCAGAAATACACCACAATGGTAACCTATGGTATATTCTCCTTCATGCGGTCATGCACTGATCCATCTGCTTTCATCCACAGGTACGTCTGAACTGTCTCCTAATCTGGAATAGCCACTGCATACCAGAATCCCATGTACTTCTCTCCCTCTGTTTTAACTGGTACGCTGCTACTTTTTCCCTGACTTTAAAGGGAATCTGTCAGCCCTAAAATCGTATGAGCTAAGGCCACCGGCATCAGTGGCTTATCTACCGCATTCTGTAGACAACCTTCAATCTCCAACCACTGCCTACTGCTACAGATTCTTTCTTCCCTCGGCATCAAAGGCCTTGCCCTGTCCTGGATTGCCTCATACCTTTCCGACCGCACATTTAGTGTTTCCCACTCCCACACTACCTCCTCATCCTGCCCTCTCTCTGTTGGAGTCCCTCAAGGCTCTGTCCTAGGGCCCCTACTCTTTTCCATCTATACCCTTGGCCTAGGACAACTCATAAAGTCCCATGGCTTCCAGTATCACCTTATGCGGACGACACTCAGATCTACCTCTCTGGCCCAGATGTCACCCCTCTGCTGTCCAGAATCCCGAAGTGTCTATCAGCCATATCCTCCTTCACCTCTCGCTTCCTAAAACTCAATGTAGACAAAACATCATCTTTCCCCCATCTCACGTATCCCCCCTACCTGACCTATCTATTATGGTAAACGGCATCACGCTCTCTCCCGCACCTGAAATGCGCTGCCTCGGGGTAACTCTCGACTCTGCACTGTCCTTAAAACCGCACGTCTAAACTCTTGCCACCTCCTGTCGCCTCCAACTCAAAAATATTGCCAGAATCCGTCCCTTCCTCAGCTCACAATCTACTAAAACTCTTATGCATGCCCTCATCATTTCCCGCCTCGATTACAGCAACACCCTCCTCTGTGGCCTCCCCACTAACTCTCTTGCACCGCTCCAGTCTGTCCTCAACTCTGCTGCCCGGCTAATCCACCTCTCTCCTCGCTACTCCCCTGCTTCTCCCCTCTGCAAATCCCTCCACTGGCTCCCAATTCTCCAACGAATCCAGTTCAAACTACTAACACTGATCTACAAAACCATCCACAACCTGTCCCCCCTATATCTCTGAACTTCCCTCACGTAATCTCCGATCCTCCCAAGACCTCCTACTCTCCTCCACACTTATTTCTCCCGAATAGCCCCCATCCTCTGGAATTCCACGCCTCAAAATGTCCGATTATCCACCACCCTCGGATCCTTCAGACGGAACCTGAAAACCCATCTCTTCAGGAAAGCCTACAGCCTGCAATAACCATTCTGCCGCCTCACCAACCACCTGAGCTGCCGCCTCACCAACACCTGAGCTGCCGCCTCACCAATTGCCTGAGCTGCCGCCTCACCAATTGCCCGAGCTGCCGCCTCACCAACCACCAGAGCTGCCACCTCACCAACCACCAGAGCTGTCGCCTCACCATCACCAGAGCTGCCAACTCACCACCACCTGAGCTGCCGCCTCACCACCACCAGAGCTGCCAACTCACCACCACCTGAGCTGCCGCCTCACCACCACCAGAGCTGCCGCCTCACCAACCACCCGAGTTGCCGCCTCACCACCACCAGAGCTGCCGCCTCACCAACCACCCGAGTTGCCGCCTCACCACCACCAGAGCTGCCACCTCACCAACCACCCGAGTTGCCGCCTCACCATCACCAGAGCTGCCGCCTCACCACCACCCGAGCTTTCGCCTCACCACCACCAGAGAGGCCGCACCCCCGACCTTCTGTCTCTTCCCCATTACCCTGTAGAATGTAAGTCCGCAAGGAAAGGGTCCTCTCCCCTCTGCACCAGTCTGTCACTGTAAATTTGTTTACTGTAAATATTATCTATAATCCTGTATGTAACCCCTTTTCTCATGTACAGCACCATGGAATTAACGGTGCTATATAAATAAATCATAATAATAATATTATATACTGTGACAAAACACTCCGTGATCGCCTTTGCTGGGGTCAAAGGTCACGTGTTTTGTGCATTGAATTTCTGAGGCGTACAGCAGGTTTCCAAGTAGGCTGACCTCAGGTCAGATTTATTAAAGTGAAAGCAACACAGAAAAACAAAACATAAAAATAAATCCTAGCCTGTCCTGCACTAACTAAACAAACACTTTGCTAACTTAACAACTGGGGGGGCTTCTCCCACCCACCTAACATCACACAATTCTTGAGCAGAGCTCTCACTCACGTTTGTCTCACACAGACAGGCAATCTGTGTGCCCCAGGCAGACGCTGGAAACCCCCAGCTGGTCATCTTTTATTCCTGCAATCATTAACCCATTAGCACCCTGAAGATACTGAGTGGCCTAATTCACATAGGACAAACACCTAGGCGAGATATACCTGCCTCCAACTACCACACCAGCATGAGTCTTACATACCCACCCCCCCCCCCCCCCCTTGCTCAGACCACTCCGGTCGAGCAAGAACACTCTTGAAACAGTGCACTCGGGATAGGGCATCGGCGTTCCCCATCTGCACCCCAGGTCGGTGCTCCACCGTAAAAGAGTAAGCCTGCAGGGCAAGGAACCACCGGGTTACCCGACTATTACGGTCTTTGTGGAGGTGCATCCACTTGAGATGGGCATGGTCTGTGACCAGCCTAAACTTCCTACCGGCCAGGTAATACTTGAGGGAGTCAAGAGCCCATTTAATGGCTAGGCACTCTTTTTCAACCACCGCATACCTCTGCTCATGTACATTCAGTTTCCGACTGAGATAGAGGACCGGGTGTTCGACTCCGTCCCTCACCTGGGAAAGTACAGCTCCGACACCAGTATCAGAGGCATCAGTTTGCACCACAAACTCGCTGCTGAAATCAGGAGTCACTAGTACGGGCTGAGAGCACAAAGCCCGTTTCAGGCTGTGGAAGGCCTCTTCAGCAGCTGAGGTCCATTTTACCATGACGGAACCCTTCCCCTTGGTAAGATCCGTCAAGGGAGTAGCCATGGCTGCAAAATTGGGTATGAACCGGCGATAATAGCCGGCAATCCCCAGGAAAGCCTGTACTTGTTTTTTGTTCACTGGTTGTGGCCAGCCCTGAATTGCCTGTATTTTGTCGATCTGGGGTTTAACCACTCGTCGGCCAATCACGTAGCCCAAGTATCGGGCTTCTTCAAGCCCGATGTGGCATTTCTTGGGGTTTGCCGTTAAACCTGCATCTCGCAGGTCATCAATCACCGCTTGTACCTTCTGGAGATGAGTTTCCCAGTCCATGCTGTAAATTACGATGTCATCCAGGTAGGCAGAAGCGTACTGTCTGTGAGGCCTCAAGACTCGATCCATCAATCTCTGGAACGTTGCGGGAGCTCCGTGAAGTCCAAACGGCATATAGACATACTGGAACAGACCTTCCGGTGTAGCAAATGCCGTCTTCTCTCTGGCCGCCTCGGCCAGAGGAATCTGCCAGTACCCCTTTGTTAAATCCAGGGTCGTAATGTATCGGGCTTTACCAAGCCGGTCGATCAACTCATCGACCCGGGGCATAGGGTACGCATCAAATTTAGAAACTGCATTCAGTTTCCTAAAGTCATTACAAAACCGGATGGAGCCATCCGGTTTATGTATCAGCACAATTGGACTGGACCAGGCGCTGTGCGACTCTTCAATGACTCCTAAGTCCAACATTGCCATCACTTCCCGGGAGACGGCTTCACGGCGGGCTTCCGGAATCCGGTAGGGCTTCACATGAACAGTGACGCCAGGCTCTGTGACAATCTCATGTTTCACCAACTTAGTCCGGCCAGGTTTTTCGGAGAAAAACTGTCGGTTCTGTAACAAAAATTGCTTAACCTCAGATTTTTGTCGTTCTGAGAGAGTCTCGGCAACCTGCACCTCCGGTACAGTAGGTGAACAAACCGGACGGGGCAGATCCGCCGTTAGGGCAGAGCGGTCTTTCCAGGATTTTATCAGATTCACATGATAAATCTGTTCTGGTTTTCTCTTACCCGGCTGGTACACTTTATAGTTCACTTCACCAACTCTTTCTCGGACCTCAAATGGGCCCTGCCATTTCGCCAGGAATTTACTATCCACCGTAGGGATTAGGACCAACACCCTATCGCCGGGTGCAAATGTACGGACCTTAGCGCCTCTATCATAACTTTGCCTCTGGGCTCCCTGGGCCTGTAACATATGGTCCCTAACAATGGGCATGACAGCGGCAATACGATCCTGCATTTGTGTTACATGGTCGATCACCATTTTAAAGGGAGTGACTTGACCTTCCCAGGTTTCTTTTGCGACGTCCAGCAGTCCCCGGGGACGACGGGCGTACAACAGTTCGAAAGGCGAAAACCCTGTGGAAGACTGGGGAACTTCCCTAATGGCAAACAGCAAATAGGGTAACAAGTAATCCCAGTTCTTCCCATCTTTGTCTATCGCCTTCCGGAGCATCTGTTTTAAGGTTCTGTTGAAGCGCTCAACCAGGCCATCTGTTTGAGGGTGATAGACAGACGTACGCAACGGGTCTATTTGTAAGAGCCTGCAGAGCTCCTTCATTACCCTTGACATAAAGGGAGTCCCCTGGTCGGTGAGTATCTGTTTTGGAATTCCCACCCGACTAAACACTTGTACCAATTCCTTGGCGATCGTCTTGGTAACTGTGTTACGCAAAGGGACGGCTTCCGGGTAACGAGTGGCATAGTCCACGATGACGAGGATATGTTGGTGCCCACGTGCGGATCGGGGAAGGGGCCCAACCAAATCCATCCCAATTCTCTCAAAAGGGACCCCGATGATAGGAAGGGGTACCAAAGGGCTACGGAACTGAGATTTAGGGGCCGCGATTTGGCACTCTGGACAGGACTCACAATAGTTACGCACATCATAATGTATTCCAGGCCACACAAAACAATGCAATATCCTTTCTGTGGTTTTCTGTACCCCCAGATGTCCCCCCATTATATGTCCGTGGGCCAAATCCAGTACCTTCCGCCGATAAGGTTTGGGTACCACTAACCGTTGCACTGTGTCTTCCCCTTTTTTTTCTACCTGGTAGAGCAAATCATTTTCCAGAACCATATACGGGTACGCTAGCCTAGTGTCAGGTTCTACGGGTACCCCATCTATCATTTTTACATTTTTCCTAGCCGGAGTCAGGGTAGGATCTTTAATTTGCTCGCTGTGGAAGTCATCCACCTGGACTCCCAAATCTGGCAGGCAGGGTGCCGGATGGCTGTCTGCCTCCGCCTCTCGCTGAGGTTCCTCAGTTTCCCCCACCATGACGGAGAAGGGGTACTGAAGGTTAGATTCACTAACCTCCCCAGCAACATCTTCCTGTGGGGTCTCCTCTAGGGGCTCGGGACCTCCAGACAGCATGGGAGAAGATTCACGGGTACAGCTACCGTGAAGGAGCAACTGATTCTCTCACAACTGCCAGAAATAGGGAAAATCCCTGCCCAGGATTACATCCTGTAACAATGCTGGAACGAGTCCCACTTTGTGCTGCACTGACCCATAGGGAGCAGAAATCCATATGACCGGTACGAGCGGGTGTCACCATGCACACACGTCACAGAAAACTTGTCAGACGGACCAGACGGAAGTGCCACCAGACTAGCTTTCACCAGAGTCACCACACTTCCAGAGTCTAGTAATGCCACAACATTTTTCCCATCAACAGATAATTCACACAGGTGTTTCGCTGTATCATTTTGACCCGCATTCACACTCACTAGCTGTGTAACCAAAGACATGCGTTTTCTAGAGTCTATAACGTCGCACTGCATGGGTTCAGCGGTAACAGGACAGTTCGCAGAAACATGACCCTTCTCATGGCAGCGGAAACACCTAACAGGTCCCCTACTGAGACCACCGTCCAATACTCTTGGTCTCGGAGTGCGAGCAGTCCCGGACTCCTCCCCCACAGTTTTAAGCGATTTTCCTTCACCCGTGGTCCCTGGAACAGTCTTACCGGTTCCACGAGCAGGAGGCACAGACCGGGGGCTGGCGGTGTCGTCGGGAAGTCCTTCTGCCACGGAATAACGCTCGACCAACTCCACAAGTTGATCCGCTGTCGTGGGATTTCCTTGGCTTACCCACCTTTTCAGCGCTGGGGGTAGTACTCTCAGGTACTTGTCCAGGACAACCCGCTGGATTATTTCGGGTATTGTCAGTACCTTGGGTTGCAGCCATTTCTTTGTTAAGTAGATCAGGTCGAACATCTGAGACCGCGCCGGTTTATCTTGCTGGTATGTCCACTGATGTACCCTCTGTGCCCGGACAGCCGTCGTCACACCCAGCCGGGCCAGGATCTCAGCTTTCAGTTTCTCAAAGTCCTGAGCGACCTCCGGGGCAATCAAATCGGCCCATCGTGCCTTCGGCCACTTCTCTCTCAATGCCGTCCGCTCAAACGTTGTCAGGTATGCCTCGACGTCATCTTCTGCAGTCAGCTTTTGCCAGTATCGACTCACATGGATCCTCCTGGACTCTGCTTCCGGGTCAGCGTCAGGCATGCTCACCAGGCGCTGCGCCACCTGTTGGAGAAGTTGGCGGTCTGCAACCGTCATGTCCACTAACTCCTTCAGCTGTGCGGCCATCAAGCGATTAGCTTCGTAGTGGACTGTACTAAGGCTTTCACCACGTCTTCCATGCTGTTGCCTGTGCCACGGTATGCCCGCATTCTCCACCACAATGTGACACAACACTCCGGGATCGCCTTTGCTGGGGTCAAAGGTCACGTGGTTTGTGCATTGAATTTCTGAGGCGTACAGCAGGTTTCCAAGTAGGCTGACCTCAGGTCAGATTTATTAAAGTGAAAGCAACACAGAAAAACAAAACATAAAAATGAATCCTAGCCTGTCCGGCACTAACTAAACAAACACGTTGCTAACTTAACAACTGGGGGGGCTTCTCCCACCCAGCTAACATCACACAATTCTTGAGCAGAGCTCTCACTCACGTTTGTCTCACACAGACAGGCAATCTGTGTGCCCCAGGCAGACGCTGGAAACCCCCAGCTGGTCATCTTTTATTCCTGCAATCATTAACCCATTAGCACCCTGAAGATACGGAGTGGCCTAATTCACATAGGACAAACACCTGGGCAAGATATACCTGCCTCCAACTACCACTTTCCCAGTGGCAGCAGGATTCGCCGGATGTATCATCACTAAGCTGTAACCCAGCTTTCCCAGTGGCAGCAGGATTCGCCGGATGTATCATCACTAAGCTGTAACTCAGCTTTCCCAGTGGCAGCAGGATTCACCGGATGTATCATCACTAAGCTGTAATAAAGCTTTCACAGTGGCAGCAGGATTCGCCAGATGTATCATCACTAAGCTGTAACCCAGCTTTCCCAGTGGCAGCAGGATTCGCTGGATGTATCATCACTAAGCCGTAAGAAAGCTTTCCCAGTGGCAGCAGGATTCACCGGATGTATCATCACTAAGCTGTAACCCAGCTTTCCCAGTGGCAGCAGGATTCGCCGGATGTATCATCACTAAGCTGTAACTCAGCTTTCCCAGTGGCAGCAGGATTCGCCGGATGTATCATCACTAAGCTGTAACAAAGCTTTCACAGTGGCAGCAGGATTCGCCAGATGTATCATCACTAAGCTGTAACCCAGCTTTCCCAGTGGCAGCAGGATTCGCTGGATGTATCATCACTAAGCCGTAAGAAAGCTTTCCCAGTGGCAGCAGGATTCACCGGATGTATCATCACTAAGCTGTAACCCAGCTTTCCCAGTGGCAGCAGGATTCGCCAGATGTATCATCACTAAGCTGTAACCCAGCTTTCCCAGTGGCAGCAGGATTCGCTGGATGTATCATCACTAAGCCGTAAGAAAGCTTTCCCAGTGGCAGCAGGATTCACCGGATGTATCATCACTAAGCTGTAACCCAGCTTTCCCAGTGGCAGCAGGATTCGCCAGATGTATCATCACTAAGCTGTAACCCAGCTTTCCCAGTGGCAGCAGAATTCGCTGGATGTATCATCACTAAGCTGTAAGAAAGCTTTCCCAGTGGCAGCAGGATTCACCGGATGTATCATCACTAAGCTGTAACAAAGCTTTCACAGTGGCAGCAGGATTCGCCAGATGTATCATCACTAAGCTGTAACCCAGCTTTCCCAGTGGCAGCAGGATTCGCTGGATGTATCATCACTAAGCCGTAAGAAAGCTTTCCCAGTGGCAGCAGGATTCACCGGATGTATCATCACTAAGCTGTAACCCAGCTTTCCCAGTGGCAGCAGAATTCGCCAGATGTATCATCACTAAGCTGTAACCCAGCTTTCCCAGTGGCAGCAGGATTCGCTGGATGTATCATCACTAAGCTGTAAGAAAGCTTTCCCAGTGGCAGCAGGATTCACCGGATGTATCATCACTAAGCTGTAACCCAGCTTTCCCAGTGGCAGCAGGATTCGCTGGATGTATCATCACTAAGCTGTAAGAAAGCTTTCCCAGTGGCAGCAGGATTCACCGGATGTATCATCACTAAGCTGTAACAAAGCTTTCACAGTGGCAGCAGGATTCGCCAGATGTATCATCACTAAGCTGTAACCCAGCTTTCCCAGTGGCAGCAGGATTCGCTGGATGTATCATCACTAAGCCGTAAGAAAGCTTTCCCAGTGGCAGCAGGATTCACCGGATGTATCATCACTAAGCTGTAACCCAGCTTTCCCAGTGGCAGCAGGATTCGCCAGATGTATCATCACTAAGCTGTAACCCAGCTTTCCCAGTGGCAGCAGGATTTGCTGGATGTATCATCACTAAGCTGTAAGAAAGCTTTCCCAGTGGCAGCAGGATTCACCGGATGTATCATCACTAAGCTGTAACAAAGCTTTCACAGTGGCAGCAGGATTCGCCAGATGTATCATCACTAAGCTGTAACCCAGCTTTCCCAGTGGCAGCAGGATTCGCTGGATGTATCATCACTAAGCCGTAAGAAAGCTTTCCCAGTGGCAGCAGGATTCACCGGATGTATCATCACTAAGCTGTAACCCAGCTTTCCCAGTGGCAGCAGAATTCGCCAGATGTATCATCACTAAGCTGTAACCCAGCTTTCCCAGTGGCAGCAGGATTCGCTGGATGTATCATCACTAAGCTGTAAGAAAGCTTTCCCAGTGGCAGCAGGATTCACCGGATGTATCATCACTAAGCTGTAACCCAGCTTTCCCAGTGGCAGCAGGATTCGCTGGATGTATCATCACTAAGCTGTAAGAAAGCTTTCCCAGTGGCAGCAGGATTCACCGGATGTATCATCACTAAGCTGTAACCCAGCTTTCCCAGTGGCAGCAGGATTCGCTGGATGTATCATCACTAAGCTGTAAGAAAGCTTTCCCAGTGGCAGCAGGATTCACCGGATGTATCATCACTAAGCTGTAACAAAGCTTTCACAGTGGCAGCAGGATTCGCCAGATGTATCATCACTAAGCTGTAACCCAGCTTTCCCAGTGGCAGCAGGATTCGCTGGATGTATCATCACTAAGCTGTAAGAAAGCTTTCCCAGTGGCAGCTGGATTCACCGGATGTATCATCACTAAGCTGTAACCCAGCTTTCCCAGTGGCAGCAGGATTCACCGGATGTATCATCACTAAGCTGTAACAAAGCTTTCACAGTGGCAGCAGGATTCGCCAGATGTATCATCACTAAGCTGTAACCCAGCTTTCCCAGTGGCAGCAGGATTCACCGGATGTATCATCACTAAGCTGTAACAAAGCTTTCACAGTGGCAGCAGGATTCGCCAGATGTATCATCACTAAGCTGTAACCCAGCTTTCCCAGTGGCAGCAGCAGACTATGGAATCACACTATGCTGTAACCCAGCTTTCCCAGTGGCAGCAGGATTCGCCAGATGTATCATCACTAAGCTGTAACCCAGCTTTCCCAGTGGCAGCAGGATTCGCTGGATGTATCATCACTAAGCTGTAAGAAAGCTTTCCCAGTGGCAGCTGGATTCACCGGATGTATCATCACTAAGCTGTAACCCAGCTTTCCCAGTGGCAGCAGCAGACTATGGAATCACACTGTGCTGTAGCCCCTCTCACCCATTGTGAGCTGCAGCCTTCAACATATCATTCATAGCACAGCTTTTCCAGTCTCAGGATGGATTACTACTGAGCTATAACCCAACTTTCCAATGCTCTGCTACCATCTCAGACTGTATAATCAGTAAACTGTAACCCAGCTTTCCCACTGTCCGCGGCGGCCACAGAATGAGCCATAACAATATCTCCTGAAGATGGAGAGGCTCCACATAGAGGAGGGAAATGATTGCACAATTTAATGGAATTTATTCTCTTATTATTCTATTCTCTATATTTCAGGCAGAAACTTCTAAAGAAACATAAGAAGAAATTTGTAAACTAAAGTGCGTTACACTGAGGGGCAAAACAGGGAATAAAAGCATCAGAAACACAAGGTGAAAACAAGGACAGTGTGCAGCCTGCGGCCTACAAGGGAAAATGAGAAAAGGCTCCAAGTGTCCAAACAAAAGCGCAGAATTACCCGGGGTGTAATGTGCACAGGGACGGAGACAGGGAGACACTCACCGTGTGCTGAGGAGGAGGAGAAGGACCTGCGGTGACGTCATCACTGAGAGCAGTCAGTGCGGGAGGAGAAGGACCTGCGGTGACGTCATCACTGAGAGCACTCAGTGCAGGAGAAGGACCTGCAGTGACGTCATCACTGAGAGCAGTCAGTGCGGGAGGAGAAGGACCTGCAGTGACGTCATCACTGAGAGCAGTCAGTGCGGGAGGAGAAGGACCTGCAGTGACGTCATCACTGAGAGCAGTCAGTGCGGGAGGAGAAGGACCTGCGGTGACGTCATCACTGAGAGCAGTCAGTGCGGGAGGAGAAGGACCTGCAGTGACGTCATCACTGAGAGCAGTCAGTGCAGGAGAAGGACCTGCAGTGACGTCATCACTGAGAGCAGTCAGTGCGGGAGGAGAAGGACCTGCAGTGACGTCATCACTGAGAGCAGTCAGTGCGGGAGGAGAAGGACCTGCAGTGACGTCATCACTGAGAGCAGTCAGTGCGGGAGGAGAAGGACCTGCGGTGACGTCATCACTGAGAGCAGTCAGTGCGGGAGGAGAAGGACCTGCGGTGACGTCATCACTGAGAGCAGTCAGTGCGGGAGGAGAAGGACCTGCGGTGACGTCATCACTGAGAGCACTCAGTGCAGGAGAAGGACCTGCAGTGACGTCATCACTGAGAGCAGTCAGTGCGGGAGGAGAAGGACCTGCGGTGACGTCATCACTCAGAGCAGTCAGTGCGGGACTGAGCCAGGGGCTCTCCTGCTCTTCACACACGGCTCTGCTCTACACACACGGCTCTGCTCTACACACACGGCTCTGCTCTACACACACACACACGGCTCTGCTCTACACACACACGGCTCTGCTCTACACACACACACATGGCTCTGCTCTACACACACACACGGCTCTGCTCTACACACACACGGCTCTGCTCCACACACACACACGGCTCTGCTCTACACACACGGCTCTGCTCCACACACACACACGGCTCTGCTCCACACACACACACGGCTCTGCTCCACACACACACACGGCTCTGCTCCACACACACACACGGCTCTGCTCTACACACACACACGGCTCTGCTCTGCACACACACGGCTCTGCTCTACACACACACGGCTCTGCTCTACACACACACACACGGCTCTGCTCTACACACACACGGCTCTGCTCTACACACACACACATGGCTCTGCTCTACACACACACACGGCTCTGCTCTACACACACACGGCTCTGCTCCACACACACACACGGCTCTGCTCTACACACACGGCTCTGCTCCACACACACACACGGCTCTGCTCCACACACACACACGGCTCTGCTCCACACACACACACGGCTCTGCTCCACACACACACACGGCTCTGCTCTACACACACACACGGCTCTGCTCTGCACACACACGGCTCTGCTCTACACACACACACGGCTCTGCTCCACACACACACACGGCTCTGCTCCACACACACACACGGCTCTGCTCTACACACACGGCTCTGCTCCACACACACACACGGCTCTGCTCCACACACACACACGGCTCTGCTCCACACACACACACGGCTCTGCTCCACACACACACACGGCTCTGCTCCACACACACACACGGCTCTGCTCTACACACACACACGGCTCTGCTCTACACACACACACGGCTCTGCTCTACACACACACACGGCTCTGCTCTACACACACACACGGCTCTGCTCTACACACACGGCTCTGCCCTACACACACACGGCTCTGCTCTACACACACACACGGCTCTGCTCTACACACACACACACGGCTCTGCTCTACACACACACGGCTCTGCTCTACACACACACACACGGCTCTGCTCTACACACACACGGCTCTGCTCTACACACACACACATGGCTCTGCTCTACACACACACACGGCTCTGCTCTACACACACACGGCTCTGCTCTACACACACACACGGCTCTGCTCCACACACACACGGCTCTGCTCTACACACACACACGGCTCTGCTCCACACACACACACGGCTCTGCTCCACACACACACACGGCTCTGCTCCACACACACACACGGCTCTGCTCCACACACACACACGGCTCTGCTCTGCACACACACGGCTCTGCTCTACACACACACACGGCTCTGCTCTACACACACACACACGGCTCTGCTCTACACACACACACGGCTCTGCTCTACACACACGGCTCTGCCCTACACACACACGGCTCTGCTCTACACACACACGGCTCTGCTCTACACACACACACACGGCTCTGCTCTACACACACACGGCTCTGCTCTACACACACACACATGGCTCTGCTCTACACACACACACGGCTCTGCTCTACACACACACGGCTCTGCTCTACACACACACACGGCTCTGCTCTACACACACACACACGGCTCTGCTCTACACACACACACGGCTCTGCTCTACACACACACACGGCTCTGCTCTACACACACACACGGCTCTGCTCCACACACACACACGGCTCTGCTCCACACACACACACGGCTCTGCTCTACACACACACACGGCTCTGCTCTACACACACACACGGCTCTGCTCTACACACATGGTTCTGCTCTACACACACACACACATGGCTCTGCTCTACACACACACGGCTCTGCTCTACACACACACACGGCTCTGCTCTACACACATACACACATGGCTCTGCTCTACACACACACACGGCTCTGCTCTACACACACACACGGCTCTGCTCTACACACACACACGGCTCTGCTCCACACACACACACGGCTCTGCTCCACACACACACACGGCTCTGCTCTACACACACACACGGCTCTGCTCTACACACACACACGGCTCTGCTCTACACACACACGGCTCTGCTCTACACACACACACGGCTCTGCTCCACACACACACGGCTCTGCTCTACACACACACACGGCTCTGCTCTACACACACACGTCTCTGCTCTACACACACACGGCTCTGCTCTACACACACACACGGCTCTGCTCTACACACACACACGGCTCTGCTCTACACACATGGTTCTGCTCTACACACACACACACATGGCTCTGCTCTACACACACACGGCTCTGCTCTACACACACACGGCTCTGCTCTACACACACACACGGCTCTGCTCTACACACATACACACATGGCTCTGCTCTACACACACACACGGCTCTGCTCTACACACACGGCTCTGCTCTACACACACACACGGCTCTGCTCCACACACACACACGGCTCTGCTCCACACACACGGCTCTGCTCCACACACACACACGGCTCTGCTCCACACACACACACGGCTCTGCTCCACACACACACACGGCTCTGCTCCACACACACACACGGCTCTGCTCTACACACACGGCTCTGCTCTACACACACACACACATGGCTCTGCTCTACACACACACGGCTCTGCTCTACACACACACACGGCTCTGCTCTACACACACACGGCTCTGCTCTACACACACACACGGCTCTGCTCTACACACACACACGGCTCTGCTCTACACACACACACGGCTCTGCTCTACACACACACGGCTCTGCTCTACACACACACACGGCTCTGCTCTACACACATGGTTCTGCTCTACACACACACACACATGGCTCTGCTCTACACACACACACACATGGCTCTGCTCTACACACATACGGCTCTGCTCTACACACACACGGCTCTGCTCTACACACACACACACGGCTCTGCTCTACACACACACACGGCTCTGCTCTACACACATGGTTCTGCTCTACACACACACACACATGGCTCTGCTCTACACACACACATGGCTCTGCTCTACACACACACACGGCTCTGCTCTACACACACACGGCTCTGCTCTACACACACACACGGCTCTGCTCTACACACACACACACATGGCTCTGCTCTACACACACACACACGGCTCTGCTCTACACACACACGGCTCTGCTCTACACACACACATGGCTCTGCTCTACACACACACGGCTCTGCTCTACACACACACACGGCTCTGCTCTACACACACACACGGCTCTGCTCTACACACATGGTTCTGCTCTACACACACACACGGCTCTGCTCTACACACACACACGGCTCTTCTCTACACACACGGCTCTGCTCTACACACACACACACGGCTCTGCTCTACACACACACACGGCTCTGCTCTACACACACACACGGCTCTGTTCTACACACACACACGGCTCTGCTCTGCACACACGGCTCTGCTCTACACACACACGGCTCTGCTCTACACACACACGGCTCTGCTCTACACACACGGCTCTGCTCCACACACACACTGCTCTGCTCTACACACACACGGCTCTGCTCTACACACACACACGGCTCTGCTCTACACACACACGGCTCTGCTCCACACACACACACGGCTCTGCTCTACACACACACGGCTCTGCTCTACACACACACACGGCTCTGCTCTACACACACACACGGCTCTGCTCTACACACACACACGGCCCTGCTCTACACACACACGTGGCTCTGCTCTACACACACACACGGCTCTGCTCTACACACACACGGCTCTGCTCTACACACACACACGGCTCTGCTCTACACACACACACACACGGCTCTGCTCTACACACACACACGGCTCTGCTCTACACACACACACACACGGCTCTGCTCTACACACACACACGGCTCTGCTCCACACACACACACGGCTCTGCTCTACACACACACACGGCTCTGCTCCACACACACACACGGCTCTGCTCCACACACACACACGGCTCTGCTCTACACACACACACGGCTCTGCTCTACACACACACACGGCTCTGCTCTACACACACACACGGCTCTGCTCCACACACACACACGGCTCTGCTCTACACACACACACGACTCTGCTCTGCACACACACGGCTCTGCTCTACACATACACGGCTCTGCTCTACACACACACACGGCTCTGCTCTACACACACACGGCTCTGCTCTACACACACGGCTCTGCTCTACACACACACACGGCTCTGCTCTACACACACACACGGCTCTGCTCTGCACACACACGACTCTGCTCTACACACACACACGGCTCTGCTCTGCACACACACGGCTCTGCTCTACACACACACGGCTCTGCTCTACACACACACACGGCTCTGCTCTACACACACGTGGCTCTGCTCTACACACACACACAGCTCTGCTCTACACACACACACGGCTCTGCTCTACACACACACGGCTCTGCTCTACACACACACGGCTCTGCTCTACACACACACACACGGCTCTGCTCTACACACACACACACACACACATGGCTCTGCTCTACACACACACACACACGGCTCTGCTCTACACACACACACGGCTCTGCTCTACACACACACACGGCTCTGCTCCACACACACGGCTCTGCTCTACACACACACGGCTCTGCTCTACACACACACACGGCTCTGCTCTACACACACGGCTCTGCTCTACACACACACACGGCTCTGCTCTACACACACGGCTCTGCTCTACACACACACACGGCTCTGCTCTACACACACACACGGCTCTGCTCTACACACACATACGGCTCTGCTCTACACACACACACGGCTCTGCTCTACACACACGGCTCTGCTCTACACACACACACGGCTCTGCTCTACACACACACGGCTCTGCTCTACACACACACACGGCTCTGCTCTACACACATACACACATGGCTCTGCTCTACACACACACACGGCTCTGCTCCACACACACACACGGCTCTGCTCTACACACACACACGGCTCTGCTCCACACACACACACGGCTCTGCTCTACACACACACACGGCTCTGCTCTACACACACGGCTCTGCTCTACACACACACACGGCTCTGCTCTACACACACACGGCTCTGCTACACACACACACGGCTCTGCTCTACACACACACACGGCTCTGCTCTACACACACGGCTCTGCTCTACACACACACGGCTCTGCTCTACACACACGGCTCTGCTCTACACACACACGGCTCTGCTCTACACACACACACGGCTCTGCTCTGCACACACACGGCTCTGCTCTACACACACACACACGGCTCTGCTCTACACACACACGGCTCTGCTCTACACACACACACGGCTCTGCTCTACACACACACACACGGCTCTGCTCTACACACACACACGGCTCTGCTCTACACACACACACGGCTCTGCTCTACACACACGGCTCTGCCCTACACACACACGGCTCTGCTCTACACACACACGGCTCTGCTCTACACACACACACACGGCTCTGCTCTACACACACACACGGCTCTGCTCTACACACACACACGGCTCTGCTCTGCACACACACGGCTCTGCTCTACACACACACACATGGCTCTGCTCTACACACACACACGGCTCTGCTCTACACACACACGGCTCTGCTCTACACACACACACGGCTCTGCTCTACACACACACACGGCTCTGCTCTACACACACACACGGCTCTGCTCTACACACACACGGCTCTGCTCTACACACACACACACGGCTCTGCTCTACACACACACGGCTCTGCTCTACACACACGGCTCTGCTCCACACACACACACGGCTCTGCTCTACACACACACACGGCTCTGCTCCACACACACACACGGCTCTGCTCTACACACACGGCTCTGCTCTACACACACACACGGCTCTGCTCTACACACACACACGGCTCTGCTCCACACACACACACTGCTCTGCTCCACACACACACACGGCTCTGCTCTACACACACACACGGCTCTGCTCTACACACACACACGGCTCTGCTCTACACACACACGGCTCTGCTCTACACACACACACGGCTCTGCTCCACACACACACAGCTCTGCTCTACACACACACACGGCTCTGCTCTACACACACACGTCTCTGCTCTACACACACACGGCTCTGCTCTACACACACACACAGCTCTGCTCTATACACACTCGGTTCTGCTCTACACACACACACGGCTCTGCTCTACACACACACACACGGCTCTGCTCTACACACACACGGCTCTGCTCTACACACACACGTCTCTGCTCTACACACAGCTCTGCTCTACACACATGGTTCTGCTCTACACACACACACACATGGCTCTGCTCTACACACACACGGCTCTGCTCTACACACACACACGGCTCTGCTCTACACACATACACACATGGCTCTGCTCCACACACACACACGGCTCTGCTCCACACACACACACGGCTCTGCTCCACACACACACACGGCTCTGCTCCACACACACACACGGCTCTGCGCTACACACACACACGGCTCTGCTCTACACACACACACGGCTCTGCTCTACACACACACGGCTCTGCTCTACACACACACACGGCTCTGCTCTACACACACACGGCTCTGCTCTACACACACACGGCTCTGCTCTACACACATGGTTCTGCTCTACACACACACACACATGGCTCTGCTCTACACACACACGGCTCTGCTCTACACACACACACGGCTCTGCTCTACACACACACGGCTCTGCTCTACACACACACACGGCTCTGCTCCACACACACACACGGCTCTGCTCTACACACACACGGCTCTGCTCTACACACACACGGCTCTGCTCTACACACACACACGGCTCTGCTCCACACACACACGGCTCTGCTCTACACACACACACGGCTCTGCTCTACACACACACGGCTCTGCTCTACACACACACGGCTCTGCTCTACACACACACACGGCTCTGCTCCACACACACACGGCTCTGCTCCACACACACACACGGCTCTGCTCTACACACACACGGCTCTGCTCTACACACACACGGCTCTGCTCTACACACACACACGGCTCTGCTCCACACACACACGGCTCTGCTCTACACACACACACGGCTCTGCTCTACACACACACGGCTCTGCTCTACACACACACGGCTCTGCTCTACACACACACACGGCTCTGCTCTACACACACACGGCTCTGCTCTACACACATGGTTCTGCTCTACACACACACACACATGGCTCTGCTCTACACACACGGCTCTGCTCTACACACACACGGCTCTGCTCTACACACACACACGGCTCTGCTCTACACACATACACACACGGCTCTGCTCTACACACACGGCTCTGCTCTACACACACACACGGCTCTGCTCCACACACACACACGGCTCTGCTCCACACACACACACGGCTCTGCTCCACACACACACACGGCTCTGCTCTACACACACACACGGCTCTGCTCCACACACACACACGGCTCTGCTCCACACACACACACGGCTCTGCTCCACACACACACACGGCTCTGCTCCACACACACACACGGCTCTGCTCTACACACACGGCTCTGCTCTACACACACACACACATGGCTCTGCTCTACACACACACGGCTCTGCTCTACACACACACACGGCTCTGCTCTACACACACACACGGCTCTGCTCTACACACACACGGCTCTGCTCTACACACACACACGGCTCTGCTCTACACACATGGTTCTGCTCTACACACACGGCTCTGCTCTACACACACACACACATGGCTCTGCTCTACACACATACGGCTCTGCTCTACACACACACACGGCTCTGCTCTACACACACACGGCTCTGCTCTACACACACACACGGCTCTGCTCTACACACACACGGCTCTGCTCTACACACACACACGGCTCTGCTCTACACACACACACGGCTCTGCTCTACACACACACACGGCTCTGCTCTACACACACACACGGCTCTGCTCTACACACACACACGGCTCTGCTCTACACACACACACGGCTCTGCTCTACACACACACACGGCTCTGCTCCACACACACACGGCTCTGCTCTACACACACGGCTCTGCTCTACACACACACACACGGCTCTGCTCTACACACACACACGGCTCTGCTCTACACACATGGTTCTGCTCTACACACACACACACGGCTCTGCTCTACACACACACACGGCTCTGCTCTACACACACGGCTCTGCTCTACACACACACACACACACACACATGGCTCTGCTCTACACACACACACGGCTCTGCTCTACACACACAAGGCTCTGCTCTACACACACACACGGCTCTGTTCTACACACACACACGGCTCTGCTCTGCACACACGGCTCTGCCCTACACACACACGGCTCTGCTCTACACACACACGGCTCTGCTCTACACACACACGGCTCTGCTCTACACACACGGCTCTGCTCCACACACACACGGCTCTGCTCTACACACACACGGCTCTGCTCTACACACACACACGGCTCTGCTCTACACACACACGGCTCTGCTCCACACACACACACGGCTCTGCTCTACACACACACGGCTCTGCTCTACACACACACACACGGCTCTGCTCTACACACACACACGGCTCTGCTCTACACACACACACGGCTCTGCTCTACACACACACGTGGCTCTGCTCTACACAGACACACGGCTCTGCTCTACACACACACACGGCTCTGCTCTACACACACACGGCTCTGCTCTACACACACACGGCTCTGCTCTACACACACACGGCTCTGCTCTACACACACACACGGCTCTGCTCTACACACACACACACGGCTCTGCTCTACACACACACGGCTCTGCTCTACACACACACGGCTCTGCTCTACACACACACACGGCTCTGCTCTACACACACACACGGCTCTGCTCTACACACACACGGCTCTGCACTACACACACACGGCTCTGCTCTACACACACACACACACACACATGGCTCTGCTCTACACACACACACGGCTCTGCTCTACACACACACGGCTCTGCTCTACACACACACACGGCTCTGCTCTACACACACACACGGCTCTGCTCTACACACACACACGGCTCTGCTCTACACACACACACACACGGCTCTGCTCTACACACACACACGGCTCTGCTCCACACACACACACGGCTCTGCTCTACACACACACACGGCTCTGCTCCACACACACACACGGCTCTGCTCTACACACACACACGGCTCTGCTCTACACACACACACGGCTCTGCTCTACACACACACACGGCTCTGCTCTACACACACACACGGCTCTGCTCCACACACACACACGGCTCTGCTCTACACACACACACGGCTCTGCTCTGCACACACACGGCTCTGCTCTACACACACACACGGCTCTGCTCTACACACACACACACGGCTCTGCTCTACACACACACACACGGCTCTGCTCTACACACACACGGCTCTGCTCTACACACACACACGGCTCTGCTCTACACACACACGGCTCTGCTCTACACACACGGCTCTGCTCTACACACACACACGGCTCTGCTCTACACACACACACGGCTCTGCTCCACACACACACACGGCTCTGCTCTACACACACACACGGCTCTGCTCTGCACACACACGGCTCTGCTCTACACACACACACACGGCTCTGCTCTACACACACACACACGGCTCTGCTCTACACACACACACGGCTCTGCTCTACACACACGTGGCTCTGCTTTACACACACACACGGCTCTGCTCTACACACACACACGGCTCTGCTCTACACACACACGGCTCTGCTCTACACACACACGGCTCTGCTCTACACACACACACACACACACATGGCTCTGCTCTACACACACACACGGCTCTGCTCTACACACACACACGGCTCTGCTCCACACACACGGCTCTGCTCTACACACACACGGCTCTGCTCTACACACACACACGGCTCTGCTCTACACACACACACGGCTCTGCTCTACACACACGGCTCTGCTCTACACACACACGGCTCTGCTCTACACACACACACGGCTCTGCTCTACACACACACACGGCTCTGCTCTACACACACGGCTCTGCTCTACACACACACGGCTCTGCTCTACACACACATACGGCTCTGCTCTACACACACACACGGCTCTGCTCTACACACACGGCTCTGCTCTACACACACACACGGCTCTGCTCTACACACACACGGCTCTGCTCTACACACACACACGGCTCTGCTCTACACACATACACACATGGCTCTGCTCTACACACACACACGGCTCTGCTCCACACACACACACGGCTCTGCTCTACACACACACACGGCTCTGCTACACACACACGGCTCTGCTCTACACACACGGCTCTGCTCTACACACACACACGGCTCTGCTCTACACACACACGGCTCTGCTCCACACACACACACGGCTCTGCTCTACACACACACACGGCTCTGCTCTACACACACGGCTCTGCTCTACACACACGGCTCTGCTCTACACACACACGGCTCTGCTCTACACACACACACGGCTCTGCTCTACACACACACACATGGCTCTGCTCTGCACACACACGGCTCTGCTCTACACACACACGGCTCTGCTCTACACACACACGGCTCTGCTCTACACACACACACGGCTCTGCTCTACACACACACACACGGCTCTGCTCTACACACACACACGGCTCTGCTCTACACACACACACGGCTCTGCTTTACACACACGGCTCTGCCCTACACACACACGGCTC
Source organism: Ranitomeya imitator (assembly GCF_032444005.1). Lineage (NCBI taxonomy): Eukaryota > Metazoa > Chordata > Amphibia > Anura > Dendrobatidae > Ranitomeya > Ranitomeya imitator. Next base: position 132,741 of record NW_027193963.1, on the reverse strand, counting down.
TGCTCTACACACACACGGCTCTGCTCTACACACACACGGCTCTGCTCTACACACACACACGGCTCTGCTCTACACACACACACGGCTCTGCTCTACACACACACACGGCTCTGCTCTACACACACACACGGCTCTGCTCTACACACACACACGGCTCTGCTCTTCACACACACGGCTCTGCTCTACACACACACACGGCTCTGCTCTACACACACACACGGCTCTGTTCTACACACACACACGGCTCTGCTCTACACACACGGCTCTGCTCTACACACACACGGCTCTGCTCTACACACACACGGCTCTGCTCTACACACACGGCTCTGCTCCACACACACACGGCTCTGCTCTACACACACACGGCTCTGCTCTACACACACACACGGCTCTGCTCTACACACACACGGCTCTGCTCCACACACACACACGGCTCTGCTCCACACACACACACGGCTCTGCTCTACACACACACGGCTCTTCTCTACACACACACACGGCTCTGCTCTACACACACACACGGCTCTGCTCCACACACACACACGGCTCTGCTCTACACACACACGGCTCTTCTCTACACACACACACGGCTCTGCTCTACACACACACTCGGCTCTGCTCTACACACACACACGGCTCTGCTCTGCACACACACGGCTCTGCTCTACACACACACACGGCTCTGCTCTACACACACACACGGCTCTGCTCTACACACACACGGCTCTGCTCTACACACACACACGGCTCTGCTCTACACACACACGGCTCTGCTCTACACACACACACGGCTCTGCTCTACACACACACGTGGCTCTGCTCTACACACACACGTGGCTCTGCTCTACACAGACACACGGCTCTGCTCTACACACACACACGGCTCTGCTCTACACACACACGGCTCTGCTCTACACACACACGGCTCTGCTCTACACACACACGGCTCTGCTCTACACACACACACGGCTCTGCTCTACACACACACACACGGCTCTGCTCTACACACACACGGCTCTGCTCTACACACACACGGCTCTGCTCTACACACACACACGGCTCTGCTCTACACACACACACGGCTCTGCTCTACACACACACGGCTCTGCACTACACACACACGGCTCTGCTCTACACACACACACACACACACATGGCTCTGCTCTACACACACACACGGCTCTGCTCTACACACACACGGCTCTGCTCTACACACACACACGGCTCTGCTCTACACACACACACACACGGCTCTGCTCTACACACACACACGGCTCTGCTCCACACACACACACGGCTCTGCTCTACACACACACACGGCTCTGCTCCACACACACACACGGCTCTGCTCTACACACACACACGGCTCTGCTCTACACACACACACGGCTCTGCTCTACACACACACACGGCTCTGCTCTACACACACACACGGCTCTGCTCCACACACACACACGGCTCTGCTCTACACACACACACGGCTCTGCTCTGCACACACACGGCTCTGCTCTACACACACACGGCTCTGCTCTACACACACACACGGCTCTGCTCTACACACACACGGCTCTGCTCTACACACACGGCTCTGCTCTACACACACACACGGCTCTGCTCTACACACACACACGGCTCTGCTCCACACACACACACGGCTCTGCTCTACACACACACACGGCTCTGCTCTGCACACACACGGCTCTGCTCTACACACACACGGCTCTGCTCTACACACACACACGGCTCTGCTCTACACACACGTGGCTCTGCTCTACACACACACACGGCTCTGCTCTACACACACACACGGCTCTGCTCTACACACATACACGGCTCTGCTCCACACACACGGCTCTGCTCTACACACACACGGCTCTGCTCTACACACACACACGGCTCTGCTCTACACACACACACGGCTCTGCTCTACATACACACGGCTCTGCTCTACACACACACACGGCTCTGCTCTACACACACACGGCTTTGCTCTACACACACACACGGCTCTGCTCTACACACACACACGGCTCTGCTCTACACACACACACACACGGCTCTGCTCTACACACACACACGGCTCTGCTCTACATACACACGGCTCTGCTCTACACACACACACGGCTCTGCTCTACACACACACGGCTTTGCTCTACACACACACACGGCTCTGCTCTACACACACACACATGGCTCTGCTCTACACACACACACACACGGCTCTGCTCTACACACACACACGGCTCTGCTCTACACACACACACGGCTCTGCTCCACACACACGGCTCTGCTCTACACACACACGGCTCTGCTCTACACACACACACGGCTCTGCTCTACACACACGGCTCTGCTCTACACACACACACGGCTCTGCTCTACACACACACACGGCTCTGCTCTACACACACATACGGCTCTGCTCTACACACACACACGGCTCTGCTCTACACACACGGCTCTGCTCTACACACACACACGGCTCTGCTCTACACACACACGGCTCTGCTCTACACACACGGCTCTGCTCTACACACATACACACATGGCTCTGCTCTACACACACACACGGCTCTGCTCCACACACACACACGGCTCTGCTCTACACACACACACGGCTCTGCTCCACACACACACACGGCTCTGCTCTACACACACACACGGCTCTGCTCTACACACACGGCTCTGCTCTACACACACACGGCTCTGCTCTACACACACGGCTCTGCTCTACACACACACGGCTCTGCTCTACACACACACACGGCTCTGCTCTACACACACACACGGCTCTGCTCTACACACACACACACACGGCTCTGCTCCACACACACACACACACGGCTCTGCTCTACACACACACACGGCTCTGCTCCACACACACACACGGCTCTGCTCTACACACACACACGGCTCTGCTCTACACACACACGGCTCTGCTCTACACACACACACGGCTCTGCTCTACACACACACGGCTCTGCTCCACACACACACACGGCTCTGCTCTACACACACACACGGCTCTGCTCTACACACACACGGCTCTGCTCTACACACACACACGGCTCTGCTCTACACACACACACGGCTCTGCTCTACACACACACACGGCTCTGCTCTACACACACACACGGCTCTGCTCCACACACACACAGCTCTGCTCTACACACACACACGGCTCTGCTCTACACACACACACGGCTCTGCTCTACACACATACACACATGGCTCTGCTCTACACACACACACGGCTCTGCTCTACACACACACGGCTCTGCTCTACACACACACACGGCTCTGCTCTACACACACACACGGCTCTGCTCTACACACACACACGGCTCTGCTCCACACACACACAGCTCTGCTCTACACACACACACGGCTCTGCTCTACACACACACACGGCTCTGCTCTACACACACACACGGCTCTGCTCTACACACACACGGCTCTGCTCTACACACACACACGGCTCTGCTCTACACACATACACACACGGCTCTGCTCCACACACACACAGCTCTGCTCTACACACACACACGGCTCTGCTCTACACACACACACGGCTCTGCTCTACACACACACACGGCTCTGCTCTACACACATACACACATGGCTCTGCTCTACACACACACACGGCTCTGCTCCACACACACACACGGCTCTGCTCTACACACACACACGGCTCTGCTCCACACACACACACGGCTCTGCTCTACACACACACACGGCTCTGCTCTACACACACACACGGCTCTGCTCCACACACACACACGGCTCTGCTCCACACACACACGGCTCTGCTCCACACACACACACGGCTCTGCTCTACACACACACACGGCTCTGCTCTACACACACACACGGCTCTGCTCCACACACACACACGGCTCTGCTCCACACACACACGGCTCTGCTCCACACACACACACGGCTCTGCTCCACACACACACACGGCTCTGCTCTACACACACACACGGCTCTGCTCTACACACACACGGCTCTGCTCCACACACACACACGGCTCTGCTCTACACACACACACGGCTCTGCTCTACACACACGGCTCTGCTCTACACACACACACGGCTCTGCTCTACACACATACACGGCTCTGCTCCACACACACACACGGCTCTGCTCTACACACATACACGGCTCTGCTCTACACACACGGCTGTGCTCTACACACACACACGGCTCTGCTCCACACACACACACGACTCTGCTCTGCACACACACGGCTCTGCTCTACACACACACGGCTCTGCTCTACACACACACACGGCTCTGCTCTACACACACACACGGCTCTGCTCTACACACACACACGGCTCTGCTCTACACACACTGCTCTGCTCTACACACACACGGCTCTGCTCTACACACACACACGGCTCTGCTCTACACACACACACGGCTCTGCTCCACACACACACGGCTCTGCTCCACACACACACACGGCTCTGCTCCACACACACACGGCTCTGCTCTACACACACACACGGCTCTGCTCTACACACACACGGCTCTGCTCTACACACACACACGGCTCTGCTCTACACACACACGGCTCTGCTCTACACACACACACAGCTCTGCTCTACACACACACACGGCTCTGCTCTACACACACACACGGCTCTGCTCTACACACACACGGCTCTGCTCTACACACACGGCTCTGCTCTACACACACACACGGCTCTGCTCTACACACACACACGGCTCTGCTCCACACACACACGGCTCTGCTCTACACACACACACGGCTCTGCTCTACACACACACACGGCTCTGCTCTACACACACACACGGCTCTGCTCTACACACACACGGCTCTGCTCTACACACACGGCTCTGCTCTACACACACACACGGCTCTGCTCCACACACACACACGGCTCTGCTCTACACACACACGGCTCTGCTCTACACACACGGCTCTGCTCTACACACACACACGGCTCTGCTCCACACACACACACGGCTCTGCTCTACACACACACGGCTCTGCTCTACACACACACACGGCTCTGCTCTACACACACACACGGCTCTGCTCTGCACACACACGGCTCTGCTCTACACACACACGGCTCTGCTCTACACACACACACGGCTCTGCTCTACACACACGGCTCTGCCGCTCCTATACATATATATATATACACAGTATACAATGCCATGGATGAGGCCAGTATGCTGAGTCGCTGCTCCTATACATATATATATATATATATATACAGTATATAATGCCATGGATGAGGCCAGTATGCTGAGTCGCTGCTCCTATACATATATATATATACAGTATATAATGCCATGGATGAGGCCAGTAAGCTGAGTCGCTGCTCCTATACATATATATATATACACAGTATATAATGCCATGGATGAGGCCAGTATGCTGAGTCGCCGCTCTTATACATATATATATATACAGTATATAATGCCATGGATGAGGCCAGTATGCTGAGTCGCCGCTCCTATACATATATATATATACAGTATATAATGCCATGGATGAGGCCAGTATGCTGAGTCGCTGCTCCTATACATATATATATATACAGTATATAATGCCATGGATGAGGCCAGTATGCTGAGTCGCTGTTCCTATACATATATATATATACAGTATATAATGCCATGGATGAGGCCAGTATGCTGAGTCGCTGTTCCTATACATATATATATATACAGTATATAATGCCATGGATGAGGCCAGTATGCTGAGTCGCCGCTCTTATACATATATATATATACAGTATATAATGCCATGGATGAGGCCAGTATGCTGAGTCGCCGCTCTTATACATATATATATATACAGTATATAATGCCATGGATGAGGCCAGTAAGCTGAGTCGCTGCTCCTATACATATATATATATACAGTATATAATGCCATGGATGAGGCCAGTAAGCTGAGTCGCTGCTCCTATACATATATATATATACAGTATATAATGCCATGGATGAGGCCAGTATGCTGAGTCGCCGCTCTTATACATATATATATATACAGTATATAATGCCATGGATGAGGCCAGTATGCTGAGTCGCTGCTCCTATATATATAGATATACAGTATATAATGCCATGGATGAGGCCAGTATGCTGAGTCGCTGCTCCTATATATATAGATATACAGTATATAATGCCATGGATGAGGCCAGTATGCTGAGTCGCTGTTCCTATACATATATATATACAGTATATAATGCCATGGATGAGGCCAGTATGCTGAGTCGCTGTTCCTATACATATATATATATACAGTATATAATGCCATGGATGAGGCCAGTATGCTGAGTCGCTGCTCCTATATATATATATATATATACAGTATATAATGCCATGGATGAGGCCAGTATGCTGAGTCGCTGCTCCTATATATATAGATATACAGTATATAATGCCATGGATGAGGCCAGTATGCTGAGTCGCTGCTCCTATATATATAGATATACAGTATATAATGCCATGGATGAGGCCAGTATGCTGAGTCGCTGTTCCTATACATATATATATACAGTATATAATGCCATGGATGAGGCCAGTATGCTGAGTCGCTGCTCCTATACATATATATATATATATATATATATATATATATATATATATATATATATATATATACAGTATATAATGCCATGGATGAGGCCAGTATGCTGAGTCGCTGTTCCTATACATATATATATACAGTATATAATGCCATGGATGAGGCCAGTATGCTGAGTCGCTGTTCCTATACATATATATATATATATACAGTATATAATGCCATGGATGAGGCCAGTATGCTGAGTCGCTGTTCCTATACATATATATATACAGTATATAATGCCATGGATGAGGCCAGTATGCTGAGTCGCTGCTCCTATATATATATATATATACAGTATATAATGCCATGGATGAGGCCAGTAAGCTGAGTCGCTGCTCCTATACATATATATATACAGTGCCTAAAAGTAGTATTCAACCCCCTGCAGATTTAGCAGGTTTACACATTTGGAATTAACTTGGCATTGTGACATTTGGACTGTAGATCAGCCTGGAAGTGTGAAATGCACTGCAGCAAAAAAGAATGTTTTTTTTTTTTTTTGTAAATTGTGAAAAGTCTTTTCAGAGCGTCATTTATTATTCAACCCCTCAACCCACCAGAATTCTGTTTGGTTTCCCTAAAGTATTAAGAAGTAGTTCAGGCACAAAGAACAATGAGCTTCACATGTTTGGATTAATTATCTCTTTTTCCAGCCTTTTCTGACTATTTAAGACCCTCCCCAAACTTCTGAACAGCACTCATACATGGTCAACATGGGAAAGACAAAGGAGCATTCCAAGGCCATCAGAGACAAGATCGTGGAGGGTCACAAGGCTGGCAAGGGGTACAAAACCCTTTCCAAGGAGTTGGGCCTACCTGTCTCACTGTTGGGAGCATCATCCGAAGTGGAAGACTTATGGAACTACTGTTAGCCTTCCACGGCCTGGACAGCTTTTGAAAGTTTCCTCCCGTGCCGAGGCCAGGCATATCCGAAGAGTCAAGGCTAACCCAAGGACAACAAGGAAGGAGCTCCGGGAAGATCTCATGGCAGTGGGGACATTGGTTTCAGTCAATACCATAAGTAACGTACTCCACCGCAATGGTCTCCGTTCCAGACGAGCCCGTAAGTTACCTTTACTTTCAAAGCGTCATGTCAAGGCTCGTCTACAGTTTGCTCATGAT